>NW_028274820.1:17321745-17482676 GCF_037043125.1 Eumetopias jubatus
ACATTACTATTTTGCTTCTTAAAATATCTTTGTTAAATGTGTTTTTTTATGTCACATATGGAAGAGCAATGTACCTTCATAATATAGTGTGTTCAGATAACAGCTCTCAGGAGACAAAAGTTATATCAGCTTTTCAATAGGAGCTCTAGAAAAATTAGTGAAAAATTTACTAATAAGCAAATGGAAAGAGGCAAATAATTTATGCTGCATTCAAAAGATGGAATATTATAAAGCCATTAAAAAGGCATTTGAAGATGGATTAATAAAAGTGAAAATGTTTACATAAAAAAAAAGCTACCTAAAGTTCATACTCGTACACTAAATCTCAATTACAGAAATGTCTCTCCTGGTGGAAGAAAGAAAATCAATAGAAATATTTAAGTTTTGGGGGCACCTGGGTGGCTCAGGCATTAAGCGTCTGCCTTCGGCTCAGGTCATGGTCCCAGGCTCCTGGGATGGAGCCTCACATCAGGCTCCCTGCTCGGCGGGAAGCCTGTTTCTCCCTCTCCCACTCCCTCTGCTTGTGTTCCCTCTCTCATTGTGTCTCTCTCTGGTAAATAAATAAAATCTTTAAAAATATATTTAAGTTTTAAGATACCATTTTGCCTGACAGAGATGATAGGTTTTTCTTCCTCATTCATTTGCTGATTTTATACATTTAAAAGAAAAGTAAGAACAAGAATTTTTACAATGAAAATATTTCACAAGCTCACTTTTTCTTCTTTTCCGATAATAATAATAAAAATACAACTTGAAAACTTTAGAAAGGACATAATATTACTATGAACAAAATATAATTTATGTTTATTATCAGGTACATATTATTTATCACATACACATACTTTATGTTCATTCTCATTTTTAGATTGAAAATACAACTTTCTCAATTTTGAAAGATATTTATTTCAGCAATTATTTATGTGGTTAACAAGACAAAAAGAGATTAAATACCTTAGTCCACAGCCAAAGAGGTAAGAAGTATAGGAGGGTGCTGATTTTCATAGACCATCAATAATGATTTTCACAAGACTAGCGAAGCAAGATGGCGGAGGAGTAGGAGACCTGGATTTCATCTGGTCTCAGGAATTCAGCTGAATAGGGATCAAACCATTCTGAACACCTACAAACTCAATAGGAGATTGAAGAAGAGAGTAGCAACAACTCTCTGAACAGAGAAGCGACCACTTACTGGAAGGTAGGATGTGTGGAGAAGTGAGTCCGAGGTGATATTCAGGAGGATAGACGGTGGGGGAGGGGGCCTCCACCGCTTCTGGCAAGTGATAGAACCGCGGAGCACAAAATCGGAACTTTTAGAAGTGGGCACCACTGAGGGACATCACTCCAGTGGCTAAGTGGGAGGTGGAAATCTTGCAGGACAGTGTGGTCTCAGGACCCTCAGGGTCACAGAAGGACTGGGGGTGCCTGAGTGCAGCAGAGCTCCCAGGTATCGGAGCGGGGAAGCCAGCTGCAGAGACGGAGCCGAGGCATGGGCTCTCAGCTTGGGGTTGCCATAAACTGTGATCCATGGCCCAGTCGGGCCACTGCTCCTCCAGCAGGGATGCAACAAGCAACAGAGCCGGGGAGACTCCCCTTCCTCCCCTGGGAGTAGTGGCATGGGAGCGTACCACAGGGATCTGCTGGGTTTGGAGACTCCACACGGGGTTGGGTGCCAGAGATAGAAACGTTTGGTCACAGGCCAGGTGAGCACGGAGTGCGGCTGGAGACCTGAGAGACGGGAGTGATTGACTGTTTTTCTCTGGGGGCGCACTGAGGAGCGGGGCCCCGAGTTCTCAGCTCCTCCAGGTAGAGATTGGGAGGCCACCATTTTCACTCTCATCCTCCAAAGCTGTACTGAGAGCTTGCAGGGAAAAAAGCTCCCAAGACCAAACCTGAGCATATTGCTTAGCCTGGACTCACAAGGGCGGGGCAATTCCGTTCCCGGCAAAGACATTTGGGAACCACGGCAACAGGCCCCTCCCCCAGAAGATCAGCACGAACAGCCAGCCAAGACCAAGTTTACCGATCAAAGAGAAAGGGAGAACTCCAGCGCTAGGGGAACACTGCGCATAGAATTCATGGCTTTTTTACCATGATTCATTAGTTTTTCAAAGTTAATTTTTTTAACTGTTTTTTTTTAATTTTTCTCTTTCCCTTTTTCAAACAACATCTTATCGATCCCTTTAAAAAAACATTTTTATTTTTCATTTTTAGAGTCATATTCTATCCCTTCATAGTAGTTACCCTTATTTTTGGCATATATATATAAGTTGTTCACTCTTTAAAATTTTGAGATACAGTTTCCTCTAACAAATCAAAATATAACCTAAATCTCTAGTGTATGCCTTTGTTCTAGTCTCCTGCCTGATCATATTCTCTCCCTTTTTTTTTAAATCTTCTTCTTTCTTTTTTCAAACAACTTATCAATTCCTTTTATAAATTCTTTTAGAATTTTCATCTTTACAGTCATCTTCCATCCCTTCATTGTATCAACCCTTATTCTGTACATATATAAGTCTTTCTTTCTTTACAATTTTAGGAGGCACTCTTCTAAAAGACCAAAATACACCCAAAATCTAGTGTGTGGCACTGATCTATACACTAGCCTGATTATATTTGATCATATTCTGTTTTTTCTTTGTTTTGTTCTGTTTTTGTTTGTTTTTATCTTTTTCTTTTTTTTCTATCTTTTTCCTTTCTTTCCCTTTCTTTTCCCCTGGTTTCAGGTCTTTTCTGATTTGTTTAGAGTATATTTTCTGAGGACGTTGTTACCCTGTTAGCATTTTGTTCTCTCATCTATTCTCCTCTGGACAAAATGACAAGATGGAAAAAATCACCTCAGCAAAAAGAACAAGAGATAGTACCATCTGCCAGGGACCTACTTGATATGGACATTAGTACAATGTCGGACTTAGAGTTCATAATCATGATTTTAAAGGCACTAGCTGGGCTTGAAAAAAGCATGGAAGTTATTAGAGACACCCTTCCTGGAGAAATAAAAGAACTAAAATCTAACCAAATCAAAATCAAAAAGGCTATTAATGAGGTGCAATAACAAATGGGTGCACTAACTGCTAGGATGAATGAGGCAGAAGAGAGAAACAGTGATATAGAAGATGAAATGATGGAAAATAAAGACGCTGAAAAAAAGAGAGATAAACAACTACTGGATCACAAGGGCAGAATTAGAGATAAGTGATAGAATAAGATGAAACAACATTAGAATAATTGGGATCCCAGAAGAAGAAAGAGAGAGAGGGGCAGAAGGTATATTGGAACAAATTATAGCAGAGAACTTCCCTAATGTGAGGAAGGAAACAGGCATCAAAATCCAGGAGGCACAGAGAACCCCTCTCAAAATCAATAAAAATAGGTCAACACCCCGACATCTAATAGTAAAACTTACGAGTCTCAGAGACAAAGAGAAAATCTTGAAAGCAGCTCGGGAGAAGAGATATGTAACCTATAAAGGTAGAAACATTAGACTGGCAACAGACCTATCCACAGAGACCTGGCAGGCCAGAAAGGACAGGCATGATATTATCAGAGCACTAAATGAGAAAAATATGCAGCCAAGAATACTATATCCACCTAGGCTGTCATTGAAAATAGAAGGAGAGATAAAACGCTTCCAGAACAAACAACACCGAAAGGAATTTGCAAACACGAAACCAGCCCTCCAAGAAATATTGAAAGGGGTCCTCTAAGCAAAGAGAGAGCCTAAAAGCAGCACAGACCAGAAAGGAACAGAGACAATATACAGTAACAGTCACCTTACAGGCAATACAATGGCACTAAATTCCTATCTTTCAATAGTTACCCTGAATGTAAATGGGCTAAGTGCCCCGATCAAAAGACACAGACCAACAGATTGGATTAAAAAACAAGACCCATCAATATGCTGTCTGCAAGAGACTCATTTTAGACCCAAAGACCGCCCACATTGAAAGTGAAGGGGTGGAAAACCATTTACCATGCTAATAGACACCAAAAGAAAGCTAGGGTGGCAATCCTTATATCAGACAAATTAGATTTTAGATCAAAGACTGTAATAAGAGATGAAGAAGGACACTATATCCTACTTAAAGGGTCTATCCAACAAGAAGATCTAACAATTGTAAATATCTATGCCCCTAACATGGGGGCAGCCAATTATATAAGGCAATTAATAACAAAAGCGAAGAAACATATTGACAACAATACAATAATAGTGGGGGACTTTAACACCCCCCTGACTGAAATGGACAGATCATTTAAGCAAAAGATCAACAAGGAAATAAAAATTTTAAATGACCCATGGGACCAAATGGACGTCACAGACATATTCAGAACATTCCATGCCAAAACAATGGAAAACACATTCTTCTCTAGTGCCATGGAACATTCTCCAGAACATATCACATCCTAGGTCACAAATCAGGTCTCAACTGCTACCAAAAGATTGGGATTATTCCCTGCATATTTTCAGACCACAATGCTTTGAAACTGGAACTCCAATCACAAGAGGAAAGTCGGAAAGAACTCAAATACATGGAGGCTAAAGAGCATCCTACTAAAGAATGAATGGGTCAACCAGGAAATTAAAGAAGAATTAAAAAAATTCATGGAAACCAATGAAAATGAAAACACAACTGTTCAAAATCTTTGGTATGCAGCAAAGGCAGTCCTCAAGGAAAGTATAGAGCAATACAAGCCTTTCTCAAGAAACAAGAAGGGTCTCAAATATACAACCTAACCCTACACCTAAAGGAGCTCGAGAGAAAAGAGCAAGTAAAGCCTAAACCCAGCAGGAGAAGAGAAATAATAAAGATCAGAGCGAAATCAATGAAATAGAAACCAAAAGAACAGTAGAACAGATCAACGAAACTAGGAGCTGGTTCTTTGAAAGAATTAACAAGATTGATCAACCCCTAGCCAGACTTATCAAAAAGAAAAGAGAAAGGACCCAAATCAACAAAATCATGAATGAAAGAGGAGAGATCACAACCAACACCAAAGACATACAATCAATTATAAGAACATATTATGAGCAACTCTATGCCAGCAAATTAAATAACCTGGAAGAAATGGGTGCATTCCTAGAGATGTATCAACTACCAAAATTGACCCAGGAAGAAGTAGAAAACCTGAACAGACCTACAACCACTAAGGAAATTGAAGCAGTCATCAAAAATCTCCCAAGAAACAAAAGCCCAGGGCTAGATGGCTTCCCAGGGGAATTCTATGAGACATTTAAAGAAGAATTAATACCTATTCTCCTGAAACAGTTCCAAAAAATAGAAATGGAAGGAAAACTTCCAAACTCATTTTATGAGGCCAGCATTACCTTGATCCCAAAACCAGACAAAGACCCCATCAAAAAGGAGAATTACAGACCAATATCCTTGATGAACATGGATGCAAAAATTCTCACCAAAATACTGGCCAATAGGATCCAACAGTACATTAAAAGGATTATTCGGGTGCCTCGGTGGCTCAGTCGTTAAGCGTCTGCTTTTGGCTCAGGTCATGATCCCAGAGTCCTGGGATCGAGTCCCGCGTCGGGCTCCCTGCTCAGCAGGAGGCCTGCTTTTCCCTCTCCCACTCCCCCTGCTTGTGTTCCCTCTCTCGCTTTGTCTCTGTCAAATAAATAAATAAAATCTTTAAAAAAAAAAAGGATTATTCACCACGACCAAGTGGGATTTATCCCTGGGCTGCAAGGCTGGTTCAACAACCGCAAATCAATCAACGTGATACAATACATTAACAAAAGAAAGAACAAGAATCATATGATCCAATCATAGATTGAATAAGATAGAATAAGATATAAGAATAAGATAGAATAAGAATCATAGATGCAGAAAAAGCATTTGACAAAGTACAGCATCCTTTCTTGAGCAAAACTCTTCAGAGTATAGGGATAGAGGGTACATACCTCAATATCATAAAAGCCATCTGTGAAAAACCTACAGCGAATATCATTCTTAATGGGGAAAGGCTGAGAGCTTTTCCCCTAAGGTCAGGAACGCAGCAGGGATGTCCACTCTCACCACTGCTATTCAACATAGTATTAGAAGTCCTAGCCACGGCCATCAGACAACAAAAAGAAATCAAAGGCATCCAAATCGGCAAAGAGGAAGTCAAACTCTCACTCTTTGCAGATGATATGATACTGTATGTGGAAAACCCAAAAGACTCCACCCCAAAACTGCTAGAACTCATACAGGAATTCAGTCAAGTAGCAGGCTATAAAATCAATGCACAGAAATCAGTGGCATTCCTATACACCAACAACAAGACAGAAGAGAGACAAATCAAGGAGTCGATCCCATTTACAGTTGCACCCAAAACCATAAGGTACCTAGGAATAAATTTAACCAAAGAGGCAAAGGATCTGTACTCAGAAAACTATAAAATACTCATGAAAGAAATTGAAGAAGACACAAAGAGATGGAAAAACGTTCCATGCTCATGGATCGGAAGAACAAACATTGTGAAGATGTCAATGCTATCTAGAGCAATCTACACATTCAATGCAATCCCCATCAAAATACCATCACTTTTTTCAAAGAAATGGACCAAATAATCCTAAAATTTGTATGGAACCAGAAGAGACCCTGAATAGCCAGAGGAATACTGAAAAAGAAAAGCAAAGCTGGCGGCATCACAATTCCGGACTTCCAGCTCTATTACAAAGCAGTCATCATCAAGACAGTATGGTACTGGCACAAAAACAGACACATAGATCAATGGAACAGAATCGAGAGCCCAGAAATGGACCCTCAACTCTATGGTCAACTTATCTTTGACAAAGCAGGAAAGAATGTCCAATGGCAAAAAGACAGTCTCTTCAACAAATGGTGTTGGGAAAATTGGACAGCCACATGCAGAAGAATGAAACTGGACCATTTGCTTACACCACACACAAAAATAGACTCCAAATGGTTGAAAGACCTAAACTTGAGACAGGAGTCCATCCAAATCCTAAAGGAGAACACAGGTAGCAACCTCTTCGATCTCAGCCGCAGCAACTTCTTCCTAGAAACATCGCCAAAGGCACGGGAAGCCAGGGCAAAAATGAACTATTGGGATTTCATCAAGATAAAAAGCTTTTGCACAGCAAAAGAAACAGTCCACAAAACCAAAAGACAACCAACAGATGGGAGAAAATATTTGCAAATGACAGATCAGATAAAGGGCTAGTATCCAAAATCTATAAAGAACTTATCAAACTCAACACCCAAAGAACAAATAATGCAATCAAGAAATGGGCAGAAGACATGAACAGACATCTTTCCAAAGAAGACATCCAAATGGCCAACAGACACATGAAAAAGTGCTCAACATCGCTCGGCATCAGGGAAATCCAAATCAAAATCTCAATGAGATACCACCTCACACCCGTCAGAATGGCTAAAATTAACAAGTCAGGGAACAACAGATGTTGGCGGGGATGTGGAGAAAGGGGAACCCTCCTACACTGTTGGTGGGAATGCAAGCTGGTACAACCACTCTGGAAAACAGTATGGAGGTTCCTCAAACAGTTGAAATTAGAGCTACCATTCGATCCAGCAATTGCACTACTGGGTATTTACCCCAAAGATACAAATGTAGGGACCCGAAGGGGTACGTGCACCCCAATGTTTATAGCAGCAATGTCCACAATAGCCAAACTGTGGAAAGAGCCAAGATGTCTATCGACAGATGAATGGATAAAGCAGAGGTGGTATATATACACAATGGAATATTATGCAGCCATCAAAAGGAATGAGATCTTGCCATTTGCAACGACGTGGATGGACCTGGAGGGTGTTATGCTTAGTGAAATAAGTCAATCAGAGAAAGACATGTATCATATGACCTCACTGATATGAGGAATTCTTAATCTCAGGAAACAAACTGAGTGTTACTGGAGTGGTTGGGGGTGGGAGGGATGGGGTGGCTGGGTGATAGACATTGGGGTGTGTATGTGCTACGGTGAGCGCTGTGAATTGTGCAAGACTGTTGAATCACAGATCTGTACTTCTGAAACAAATAACGCAACATATTTTAAGAAAAAAGAAAAAAAGAAGTTAACAGGAGAGGAAGAATGAAGGGGAATAAGTCAGAGGGGGAGACAAACCACGAGAGATGATGGACTCTGATAAACAAACGGAGGGTTCTAGAGGGGAGGGGGGTGGGGGGATGGGTTAGCCTGGTGATGGGTATTAAAGAGGGCACATTCTGCATGGAGCACTGGGTGTTATGAACAAACAATGAATCATGGAACACTATATCAAAAACTAACGATGTACTATATGGTGATTAACATAACAATAAAAAAATTTAAAAACAAGTTTTTCTTTTTGGCATTTTTAAGTTTCGTATGTACTTAAATCTTAATCCTTTATCTTAATTGATATCATGTCTGACACTAACAAGTTGGGCTTCACACTGATATATAGTAGAAAAACAATTAAAATTTTAAATTTTATTTAGAAAATAATTTGGAATATAGTTAGGGATACAGTTAGTACTTTTAAATATATTTAGAAATGTCATAAATTTGAATTTCATATTTACATGAGAAATAGTTTTAAGTGTTTTTTAATAAAAATGAGAAGAAATAGAGGAATTTTGAATCAATATTAATATGCAGATCTGAAATACCGTACGTAATTGAAAATATCATTGCATTTAGTTAGTTTATATAGAATTCATACTGCTTCATAGTCATCAAATATATACAACTCAGGCAATTTACCTGAAAATTTTTTTGATTATGAACATTATAAATGTATTGGGACAATTTATTTTGTAAAACGGTTTCTGTTTTATAAAATAATGAAATGACTGTGGCCATAAAAAACACTTAATAAGTTTTAAAAAGAATGTTGTGTAGCATCTGGTGGCTCTCGATTAAGCATCTGGTCATGATCTCAGGGTAGTAGGATTGAGCCTTGAGCTCCATTTTGGGCTCCAGGCCGAGCATGGAGCCTGCTCAGGATTCTTACTCTCCTTCTTGTTTTGCCTCTCCCCCACCATTCTCTCTCTCTCTCTCTCTAAAATAAATAAATAAAATCCTAACGGTGCCTGGGTGGCTCAGTCTTTAAGCATCTGCCTTTGGCTCAGGTCATGATCTCAGGGTCCTGGGATCGAGTCCCATATTGGGCTCCCTGCTCAGCGGGAAGCCTGCTTCTCCCTCTCCCACCCCTCCTGCTTGTGTTCCCTCTATTGCTGTGTCTGTCTCTGTCAAATAAATAAAATCTTTAAAAAAAAAGGGAAAGGTAAAAAAAATGTAATATAATTCCATAAAATATAGGCATTGATCATATATAATCAATAATACTATTTAATGCTCAGTTAACTATCACATTGAGAAAGTTATGGGAGTTCAAGGTACCTTCTATTCTGAAAAGAATGAAACTTCAGGGCTCTAGCTAAGTAAAAGTGACAGGAGGTAAGCATATCTTGCCATCCTGATTTTTCCAAGCTCATGATTTGATTTTCAAGTTCCTTACTATGATGAATCAGAAGTATTCCTATGAAAAACTGAACTTTTTAAGATGAAAACTAGATTATTTAATGTATTGACTAGAGGCAAAAACTATGTAAATACCATGTACTCTGAAAAATAAATCTTGCTTTATATAACATGTTTTTTAAATTAAAGACAAAATATATATGGTTGAAGAAATATACTGTGTGTTGGGTGCCTGGGTGGCTCAGTTGGTTAAGTGACTGCCTTCGGCTCAGGTCATGATCCTGGAGTCCCAGGATCGAGTTCCGCATCGGGCTCCCTGCTGAGCAGGGAGTCTGCTTCTCCCTCTGACCCTCTTCCCTCTCGTGCTCTCTATCTCTCATTCTCTCTCTCTCAAATAAATAAATAAAATCTTTAAAAAAAACAAAAAGAAATATACTGTGTGTTATCTTATAATCAGTAAAATACTATTTGCACTATAAGAAAGACATACAAACTTAAAACAAGTGCATTATGACCTAATATTTATTTATACCATGAATAAAAAACTCATCATTGTTTGCTTACTCATTTAGTATAAAAATCAGGACCTTTGGTGCACAGGCAAAAATTCTGAAGAATTTTTTTTACCTTTCTTCTCAAAGGAGAAATTATTTTTTTCTTAGGAAATGGCCCATGAAATTATTATTCTAACGCCAAACACCTGGAAAGAGAAAATTAGTAAACAATTTGTGTTTCAGTTGGAACTCAAATTGGAAAGAATTCTATTTATAATTTGAATCATTAATTAATAATAATGTATAACCAAGGAATATTCTAGCCTTCAAGTGACATGCCCTTGAAAACCATGATGTTTCATTATATAATTTGACATTATATCTGATGATACAACTTTATTTAGCAGGTGAAATGAAAGAAAATTGAGTGGTACTACAAGTTTAGCAGGCTTGTAGGGCAGGTTCAGATTTGGGGAGAGATGATAAGGGTCAAATATAGTGTCTTATTAGTCAAGGTATCTTCAAATGAAATTTCAATATAAAATGTACTTTTAGTGAACATTTCCTGAAGCAAAACAAAATTCTGACCACTGCATTACTTGATTAGGTTACTATATGAAAATTTCTGAAAATAATCAAATTTTTTTAAATAGAAGTTTTGGAAATATGGCCATTTTTTTTCTAAATTTCAGGCATTGTAAATAATTTGGAAGTACAGCATTAAACATTGCCCTACTCAAAATCATGCAGTGGTTCAGATGTGAGAACGAGATGTTCTATAGAATCAGAAATCAAGGAGAAGAATTCCAGTATCAGAAATGGGCATGGGATCCCTATTTGTAAATAAAAGGTCAACTTGATAGATTCCCACTCAAACAAGTGAGGGTATATTGTTTAAAAAAATTCCATGATTTGATCCAGGGCTTTTCACTTAATAGCTGTGACTTTGGGCAAGTTACAAAACCTCTAGACCCTCTTTTCCCAAGGAAATTAAGAAAATAAGCACCTCATAACCTTCTGTGGATGAAAAACCACAGTAAGCACTAATTCTATAGCAATTTTCTTTCCTTTTATTATGTACTGGGTGTTTCCAAACCCCACAATGTTTGCGTTTCTTTAATTACATTTTTAAAGATTTTATTTATTTATTTGACACAGAGAGAGAGAGAGCACAAGTAGGTAGCGAGGCAGGCAGAGTGAGAGGGAGAGGAAGGCTCCCGGCTGAGCAGAGAGACTGATGCAGGGCTCCATCCCAGGACCCTGGAATCATGACCTGATTTGAAGGCAGATGTTTAACTGACTGAGCCACCCAGGCACCCTCCAATTACGGTTTAATTGTTATTCCATTTTCTCCAACAGATACAAGTCCTGATGAAGACATTTCCCCCAAGCCCACCATTTTTCTTCCTTCAGTTGCTGAAATAAAAATCCATAAGGCTGGAACATACCTTTGTCTTCTTGAGGATTTTTTCCCTGACATTATCAAGATAGATTGGCAAGAAGAGGATGGCAAAACAATTCTGAAATCCCAGCAGGGAGACACTATGAAGAAGACTAAGGACACATACATGAAATTCAGCTGGCTGACTGTGACTGAAGCATCAATGGATAAAGAACACAAATGTATCATCAACCACGAGAGTGGTAAAACAAAACTTAATCAAGAGATTCTTTTTCCTTCAATAAACAAAGGTATGTGTATATAAACATGAATATAACCTCCCAGAACCCTTTTTTTTAAAGGGAACACCTTACCTTTTCTGTCAAGTATTAATGAAAACAAACAGATAGAAAATTTTCGCTAAAGTTGCCTTTAATGAAAGCATAAATGTTCTGCTATTTCCCCACAGAATTAAACTACTATGGGCTTTGAGGGCACTTGGGTGGCTCACTTGGTTGAGCATGACCCTCATTCAATTCAGGTCATGATCTCAGGGTCTTGAGATCAAGCCCAGTGTCAGGCTCCATGCTCAGCAGGGAGTCTGCTTGAGGTTCTCTCCCTCTGGTCCTCCCCCCTGTGCTCTCTCTCTCTTGAAATAAATATTAAATCTTTTTTAAAAAAAATAGTATGGCCTATGGAACATACAGAGAAAAAAAGAAAGACAAATTCAGTTAGCCTTTCTCACCTCAGTTTCATCATCCAAAATATTAATGTCACATTGATTTTTTTATAGTCATTTCATGGATTAAATGAAACAATACACATGAGAGCACCTAACAACTTCGCATACAAGAAATGCTCAAACAGAGTCCACTTTTGATGGTTTTACTTGGTCAGGAAATAAGAACAATTATATATCTTTCAAGAATGTTCTTCTGAACATATAGTCCTCACTTCAATCTTGCTCTACTCAAAATATGACCCATAAACAATGAGTTATAGAGGACAAAATTTTGTTCATTTGATGAAGCTGAATCATAGCTCAATCAGAATAGTAATTTGGCTACTGAGGTCTTAGTATGGTCTTGAGTTTTTCAGATTTGAATTTTATATACCAGCAAAAGGTGAAGTTTAGTAAGTAAAGACAGGGTGAGGCTCGCATGTATAAAGGTTCTTTGATTCTATACAATGAATGTATTTTTTACCTTTGGTAAATCTGCTTAGCAAACATTATTGCAGTCCTGGTGTGTGCCAGGCCTGGTATGGGTGCAGGATGATCTACGATCCCAAGGAGGATCACTACGGGTAGAGAGAATATAATTTTCCTAATCACTCAGGGTCACTCATGATTCAGGCATAATTCAGGAATGGTGTCCAAAGGAGCCCCATTGGTGTAGACGCTGGAAATATTTAGACAGTGTGGGCAGATAGCCGAATGTGTCCTGACCCCGCTTTGATACAATAACTCACTAGACTCAGAAGTCAAGTCCTGACATTAATATCACAGACTAAGGCCCCAGAGGGCCCATAAGAAAGAACCAGTTTGTACTTTTCTCTGTGGTTCACAAGCACTTTTTAAGCAGTGGGGGAAAAAACACATAAGAAGATGTGTGAAGAGCTTTCTATATACAAGTTTACATTTCCGAAGTATATCTTTATCTTCTTGGAGCACTGAAAAAAAAAAAAAAAACCCACACCCAAAATGGCAACACTTAGTTTAAGGCTCCAAGTCACTAAACCAAGACTTAATCCCTGACATGAGTACAATTTCAACCCCCCAGAAGAGTAACCTTGGGAATTTCCTGGTCAGCACCAAGAAATTTCTTGATTGACACCTTTCCTTCTCCTTGGGAGGGTGACCTTACCTAAAACAATGGATTCTGCTCCCTCTCTATTGTTAAAACCTTTTCCTTTCCTGTAATCCTTTTGATCTCCCCTCTACTTGCTAGATGGGATGTTGTGTGATTCATTAATTGATTGATTAATAGCGCCATTAGATCTTTAACATTTACTTGGTTGAATTTTTGTTCTTTAACAGGTTTGATGGCAGTGATGGAATCCGAAGTGGACTCCCAGGGGCCTTCAGAGACAAAGCAAAACACAGAGGTGGTAACTGAGAGCCCTTTGAGTTCACAATCTTTCTCACCTGTTCCAAGGGCTGTGGGTGAGTTCTTGGTTCTAAACTTCATTCTCTTTGTGTTCAAACTCCTAATTGAGTTTGCTTTGCAGGGCAGGCCAACTTGGGCCGGCAGAGTGTTATGCGAGTATTAAGTTGAGCTAGCATGTTTGTCTGGAGCTCTGATGAGCTGGTATATTTGCCCAGAGTCCAGCTGAATTGGCAGAAGGGTCGGCCCACAGCCAAGCCCCTAACCTTTCAGACCAAGTTCCCCAGGTGGAAACCTCAGCAAGTTTCCAGAATTGTTGGTGGTGCACACAGAGTCTTCCTGTGGTCAGGACTCAGTAACATCTCTTACTGTCCATACACTAATGTGCACATAATTATTAGTCTTCAGTGTACATAAGCTAACAGAGGAAGGTGGGAAAAGCCACAAAAATTGGTGGGCATGAGTCAAGTATTTAGAGACTGTAAGGACATTTGCTACCTCAAGAACGCTCTCCTAATAGTACGAGTTGGTCAGGAAATGGGTTGTATCAGCACTAGGTCACCCATCAACCTCAAGAATACTTCTGTGCAAGGAGCTACACTGTAAAACACAAATTTTCAATACCAAACACGTCCTTTTTAGGCTCCGAGAAGCCCAAAGTCTTAACTAATGGGATCCTTAAATTCTAAAGAGATTAGCTCACCACTTTCTGATATACCTGTTTATTTTTCTTTTTTAATTTTTAAATTTTATTTATTTTCTCATACACCTGTTTATTTATCACCAAAAACTATAGTCCCAGATTACAGATAGGTAGCAAAATCGCAAAATTTTTATTTTTGAAGATTTTATTTTATTTATTTGTGCAAGAGTGAGAAAACAAGTTGGGGAGACAGGTAGAGGGAAAAGCAAATTTTCTGCTGAGTAGGGAGCCTGATGTGGGGCTCGATCCCAGCACCCCGGGATCAGGACCTGAGCTGAAGGCAGACGCTTAACTGACTGAGGTACCCAGGTGAGCACGAAATTGCAAAATCTTAAGTTTCTTTTGAGTCTTGAGGAACTGGCTTGGTAAAAATCATCAGGTTAGAGACCCCAAAGTACAAAACAGTTTACCATCAACGTCTAACCTCTCAGGTCCATAATCCTGGAAAAGCTGTTTACTCTCCAGAGGCTTCAAGCTTCCTCCCTCTGGACTTTTTGTACACCTGCAGGACTTCTTCATTCCACTGCCAGTTAGTATGTGTTGTCAATATGCCCTTGTCATTGTTTATATGTTTTTGGGTGTGTTAAAGCCTTCCTTGCCAAGAGGCTTATGCCCTCACTGTGGCAAAGACACTGTTAAAAATGGGTTTCCCCTTTGGGGCACACCTTCTATGATCTCCAGTGACCAAAGCTCCTACTTCACAGGGAAAATCATAGGAACCTTTAGGAAAACCTTACAAACTTCCTGGAATTGTCTCGGTGTACAACCTTCTGCGGATCCTTTGTGTGGCCTGCTAGTCTGACCAGCTAGCGTAATTCTGCAGTTTCTGATGCTCAAGTCTGTCATCACCAGGTATAAGAAACCTTCTTAGAGCACAATTAAAAGGGTCCTCTCAGTCACAGCTTGCAGCCTGGTGATTAGGTATTTTGCACACATCATCAGAGGAAGACAGCCCTCAAACTTCCCAGTAGAAGACACACCTTATTAGTGCCCCTGCTCTAAAACTAGATGTTGAACTTTGTACACATCCCACAGCTACAGAAGTCTCCACCTGACACCTGGTCCTGCCCAGACACTGGAGTTTCTGAATCAAATTGAGAGAAAGAGAAGTAGCTGACATCCAAACAGACTGATTTCACCTAAACAGGGGTTCAAGACTTCATACTTTAACTAAATATGAAATCCTTTCTCCCTTTTTTCTTTTAATTTGGCAATAGCCTGTATCTCCCTGGTCATTGCCAAGGGGGCTAACCCTTGGAATTTAGAGCAAGATTTTATTTCAGGCTATGAGAAAATCTAACCCTGGTCCTAAATTTTCTCAAGGTAAGTAAGACATCTCATTGGTTGACTCCCCTAAAGATATATCCTAAGTTAGTAGGGCTACCAAGAAGCCACCAGGATTCACTTCTTTGGCTGGCCCTACTTCCCTGGTTAGGGATAATTGGAAATGAGGTATGATCAAGACTTTCTCCTCCATTCTAATATTGTTGCAGAATCCCTCCTAAAGCAATGGGTACCCAACAAAAATCCTCAGACTCTGGCCAAAGCAGTTCTTGAAAGTAAGAATAGCCCTTGATTATGACTCAGCTGAACATGGCTGGATCTGTGCTGTAGGCAACACCATGTGCTATACCCAGATGAACACTATTGGGGAAGTTAAAACCCGGTAAGATCAGATCAGGGTGCCAGCCACTTGGTTTAACAGAGTGACTCCTTCAGCAGGGTCTTTCTTATTTATTTGATTTTAGTTGCTTTGAGTCTTGGGACCAGAGCATCAAATAGCACTCCAAACATGGGGAATTATCCTCTTTATAGGCATCATAGCAATCTGCCTGGTGCTTTATGTTCTCTCAAAAGCTTGGCATGCAAATTCAAAGCCAGTAATCTCCAAGCAAATGATCTTTTTAAGACTGGAACATCACAAAGAATGAAAAGAATGACCAACTCAAAAATTGTAAAGCTGAAGTGGTAACCTGGGAACATCACAAAGGTTAAGTAAAAAGGTCAAGGCCTATGACTATCACCCAGAAGAACAACAAATACTGTGAGAACTTCAGAGCAGTTGCTGAGAATGGCGTTAATGCCTTCAATTTAGAAACCATCTCTCAGTTAAGCTGAGAGTCTGATCAAAAGGCAGGGTTGTTAAAAAGGAAAACCACAGGCTCAAAATGTACTCACTTAGCTTAAGGCCACAAGTCATTAAAATCTTCATACCTACCTAAATGCAATTTCAACACCCAGAATTGCAACCTTTAACCAATGGACATGGGAATTTCCTGGTCAACACTAGGAAATTTACTGATTGACCCCATACATTCCCCGGAGGAGGATGACCTTGCCTAAACCAATGGATTCCTTGCTGATAATTTCTTTTTCACTCCCTCTCTATCTTGAAAAACTTCTTTCCTGTAAACCTATGGAGTTCCCCTCTACTTCCTAGATAGGATGATGCTTGATTGATAAATACAACCAATTAGATCTTTAAAATTTACTCAGTTGATTTTTTTTTTATTTCGCAGATTCTTAGTTTGTCCAATGATCAAATTAGGGTTAAACATTTACCTTTGCTTTCACCTGAACTGTGATGAAGAGCAGATGAAATCATGTCAGTGAAAATGCTTGCTATTGAAAACATAACATGACAAATGTATTCCTATACTTATTGTACTTATTTATATCCTTTCTTAAAACTAACTAAAGTAAGATTATACAGACAGCCCTAATTTTGGGGGGTTCTTGTTTTTTAATTTAAATTCAGTTAATTATCATATAGTGTATTATTGATTTCAGAGGTAGAGTTCAGTGATTCATCAATTGTATATAACACCCAGTGCTCATTCCATCCTATGCCCTCCTTAATGTCCATCACCCAGTTACCCAATCCCCTCACACCCTCCCCTCCAGCAACCCTCAGTTTGTTTCCTATGATTAATCGTCTCTTATGGTTTGTCTCCCTCTCTGATTTCGTCTTGTTTTATTTTTCCCATCTTATTTTATTTTTCCTGTGTTTGTTTCTTTTACTAACCAGAATCATGCTGTGTGTATTGTTCTTTGATATGTTTGTTGGAGATGTTTTCAGCCTAGCACTCTCCTTTTATCCATTATATATTCCACAGAATTAGTGTCACTTTTGGGGTTGCTTTATTCTGCTGCCCACTTTTGTACACAATCTTGAGCACAGGGGCTGGAATTTGAGAGGAAGAGTGTCAGTTTGAGCCTTTGTCAATCTGAGGTCAGGGTGTGTTGACTTGGCATTGAGCAGGTGGCAAGCCATGCATGCTGACTCAGGTGAATTTGGGACCCATAGACTGATGGCATCGTGTGTGATGGGGACGTGGTTGGTTTTGCTTTTAACTTTTGTTTTTCTGGGAACCTCTATCTCTCCTTCTATTCTGAATGAAAGCCTTGTTGGATAGAATATTCTTGGCTGTAGATGTTTTCCTTTTAGCACCTTGAACGTATCATGCCACTTTCTTCTGGCTGCAAAGTTTCTGCTGAAAAACCCACAATAGCCTTATGGGGTTTCCCTTGTATATAACTGCTTTCCTTTCTCTTGCTGCTTTTAAAATTCTCTCTTTATCACACTTTTGGCCATCTTATTTACTTTGTGTCTTGGTGAAGACCTTTTTAGATTGGTTTTGTTGGGGGCTCTCTGTGCCTCCTGGATCTGGATTTCTCTTTCCTTCCCCAGATTCAGGAAGTTTTCAGCTATTATTTCTTCGAATAAATCTTCTGCCCCCTTTTCTCACTCTTCTCCTTCTGGGATCCCTATCATGCGACTGTTATGCTTGACAGTGTTGCTGAGTTCCCTGGGTCTATTCTTATTTGCATATTTTCCCCCTCTTACCTGCTCAACTTAATTACTTTCCATTACTCTGTCCTCCAGGTTGCTGATCTATTCTTTTTTTTTTTTAAGATTTTATTTATTTATTTGAGAGAGAGAGAATGAGAGATAGAGAGCACGAGAGGGAAGAGGGTCAGAGGGAGAAGCAAACTCCCTGCCGAGCAGGGAGCCCGATGTGGGACTCGATCCCGGGACTCCAGGATCATGACCTGAGCCGAAGGCAGTCGCTTAACCAACTGAGCCACCCAGGCGCCCGCTGATCTATTCTTCTACTTCCTCTCATTTGTTGTTTATTTTGGGTGGTCCATTTTTATTTTCATTTAGTGAATCCATTATCTCTATCTGATCCTTTTTTAGATCTCCTATCTCTTTGTGGAGGGTCTCATGGAGGTGCTGAACTCCTTTCTCAATTCTAGGGAGTATCTTTATGAGCATTACTTTTAAATTCACTATCAGACATATTACTTATCTCCATTTTGTTTAGGTCTCTTGCTATGATTTTATTCCACTCTTTCATTTGAGACATATTCCTCTGTCTCCCATTTTGTCTATTGCTGTGTCTGTTTCTATGTGTTAGGAAAGTCAGCTATGTCTCCTGCACTTGAAGTAGTGGCTTTATGAAGAAGAGGTCCTGTAGTGCCCCGCAATGCAATGTCTCCTTTTCACCATAAAATGGTGCTTCAGGGATGTCTCTATGTATGTTGCTACAGGGGTGTCCTACTGTTGTGGCTGGGATGTGTTTGCCTTCAGTCCAGTCTGCAATGGCTCTCTTCATGTTGTGGGCAGTATGGGCCTGTGGTGTTAGTGAGCTGGTCTGGGGCCACCTTGGGCTTGAGTTGAGTCAGACCAGGTGTTTGCCAGAGATGAAGTAGCACCAAACTGCAGGGCACTTTCCCTGTGTTGTCCCCTGAGGAGCTTTTATTGGTGGGTGGGGCCTGCAGTCAGACCATCTGCCTGACACCAGCCCACTGCTGGGGCCACAGTCAGACTGGTCTGTGATTATCTTCCCTTCTTCCTGGAGCAAGACTCCCCACTTTGGAGTGGTGTTGACCCTTGTCTGAGCTGCTTGCACACTGCCAGGCTTATGGCACTGCTTTGATGGGATCTTGCCAAGAATAATCAGAGGGGGTAGATCTGCTTTGCTGTGGCTTCTTGTCTAAATCAGGCTGCAGAGGGTCCAGGCAGCCCTAATTTTTTATTTCTACAACTAATAGGAAACAAACGAGCAAGGCATAAATTTAATGTAACCTTTGGGTTGAAGTATCTTGTTTAGGTTTTGAATTTCTAGTGTGCAGAAAAAGTAAAAATTATAATAAGTTCCATGGTGATAATTCTCGTTTATGATGTGTTTTGCTTGGCACTTACTTCTGAAAGGAATGTCTCCCAAGGTCTTGTACCAACAAGGCTAATGAGGGCATTTCTGTTAATGCAATTCTACAGCAGATTTCTAGTGCTGATTCATGAAAGTTTTTTGTTGCTTTTGTTTTTGAAAAGCTTGTATATATGTGTGCATATACATGAATGGACAGAACAGTGAGTGATTCTGAAGAGAGATAAAATTCATCTTGTCCACATTTTTGACAAACCTTGACTGAGAAAGGGCACCTAGGACACACATAGAAGTTTTATTATGACTATTGTTACTTTTCTGTCTTTACATCAATGATATAAGAGATATTTATTTATCTTTTTAAAAGCCTTTTACTTCCAGTTAGTAAACATACAGTGTTGTATTAGTTTCAGGTTCAAATGTGATGAATAAAGTCAGTGTATGGCAAAAAAAGAGATGTTTAATGTACTTTCAAGTCATCTCTTGAGGATATTTTAACATTTATCATAATTATAGTAACATTTTCCTTCTTGGGATTTACCCAAAATCTATACCTCCACCCATTTCTTCAAGAGCAGACCAAAATAAGATTGTGTGGAATGCATAAAATTGCACACCAGAACCATGTTGATGTGGATAAGGACAATGGGCCAGAAAAAGCTAAACCAATAGGGCCTTGCAACTCTTTCTTTCTGCATCCAATGGTCAATGATCATTTTAAGGATTTTTGTCTTTGTATGTATGTTGGGTGCATTTTTTGTTGTTGTTCTGTTTTATTTTTCTGCACTGTAGATAAATACAACTCTCACCTCAGGTTTTATGTATTCAGATGCCTATCAGTGTGACTTGGCCTATCATTCTATCCCTGCAAACAAGGGCACTGAATTGATGAGCTTTTAGGGGTGTATGGGTGGCTCAGTTGGTTAAGCACCTGCCTTTGGCTCAGGTCATGATCCCAGGGTTATGGGATCGAGCCCCATGTTGGGCTCCCTGTTTAGCAGAGAATCTGCTTCTCCCCCTCTCCCTCTGCCCCTTCCCCCTGCCTGTGCTCTCTCTCTCAAATAAATGAATAAAATATTTTTTTAAAAAAAAGAAATGCTGAGCTTCTGTAATAAGAAGGTCATTTGCTAAGGCTAATTAAAATATTTGGAAGACATGATGTCTGACCATCCACAAAGGTGGAGTTATGTTTGATTTCTATGGGTTGTTTTACAAGGTGTTTTCCACATGCTCTAGGCTCATCTAAACCCCCACAACCATCCACTGAGTGCTGGCTCTTCCAATCACTGGTATGATTCTCGGCAAGGTACATAGATTCTCTAAATCTTATTTCCTTCTAGGTAAGATGGAGTCCTCCAAATTCAGCCCATGTCAGTGTAACTGGGGAATCATATGACAAAATACATGTGAACCTTTCACATAGTGCCTGGCATGGTAATAATCACTCAGTAGGTATTGGCTTTCATTAGTATTGTTGTCATGTCTGCAAATACTACCACTCCAGAAAATCATGTGTGGAATTTGGGGATACTGAAGCGTGTGTGATTTGAAAGGCAGGGCTACTTTCTTTTGCTTAGATAGGAAATTGATCTAAACCAGATTCCTTCCAACATGTAAGATTCTGCTGTGGATTCTGGGGTTGGATGAATTCATTTTGGTAGCAACCTTTCAGGTTAGCAATGGTTGGTGAGGACTATACAGCAGCCACTGTTTCTGGTTATTTTTCCATTTAACAAGTATTTATTGAACACCTACTTTGCAGAAGCCACTGTGCTAGGAGCTATGAGCACAGAAGGAAAACAAGATTGTCTTAAGCATTTACCCTCCAGTTGTGGGGGGAAAAAAAGAAAAATGCATCATTCATGAATTTCAACATCTTCATGTGCAGAAATACAATATATGAAATGATTTACTGAATTACACAGAATCAGACCAACCATTTCTGGAATTGTGAGGCTCATATTAGTAATGGTTCTCCTCTCTGTTTACTAATTGTTATCTATCTATCCATCTATACACAACACAGACATATGTTAAAGAATAGATATGAACAATTGAATAATACTTGCTCTCATTTCTTTTAGAGCTCACTGCTGTTAACTCCACAAAAGCTTCTCTGAATGATGAAAACGGTAAGTTTTTGTCTACATTTATGTTATGCTATAGCATTTTTCCATCTGATCAGTGTAACCATTGAACTTCCCTGGCTTCAGGGAGAAACCTCAGAATGACTGGATTTTGCAAAATAGACTGAATGATATTGTAAGTCAATACATCATTTCTCAGGAGTCATCTTCACACAGTAAATGTTGGTTTGGGTGTGAGAGGACTATAAGTTAGGGGTGCAGTGGGTACTCTGAATTCTTTCAACAATGGACTTCATTCACTTCTGTGGCCTTTGTTTCTACTGACTGAGGAAAACATGATATCAAGTTGCTTCGAGATTTAAAAAAAATTTTTGTTCTTGCTGGTGGTTAATAACATGAGCTGACACTGAGAGATTCTTGTACAGAAGGTGTTGTGCTGCACTGTGAGGACATTTTGTTTAATTCTCTTAATACTCACTGTGAAGGATTTTATTCCCACTTTATATCAGGTCAATGAACTGAAATTATTTAAGTGCCCATGCCACACAGCGAGATCTATGGCTTCATCCCAGATTATCTGAATCAAGAATTCATATACTTACTTAGTTTTATTCTTCCTGAAATCCCAAAGCCAAGGCCCTGAGACAGATCCACACATGGGGAAGGGTGTGAGTGCTGGGTCTCAAGTGCCACAGACTGGACTTAAACTCCACACTTTTAATTATCAGTTGCATGAATATGGGTAAATTATTTACATTTTATGAACCTACCAAAAATGACACAAATACCTATCTCTATTATAGAAGATATAACATGACATATGTGAAATGACTAGCATAGGTATCTCACTTAGCTGCTGCATCATAAGTACTAGCTCCTAGCTCTTTCTCCCCACATATGAACAAAGGTAATGATGAAGAGCAATGGTTCTGCCCTGCTGATCCACCTTCCATATTTAATATCAAGGGTCTTCTGGACTCTAATCATCATTGTCATCATCATCTTCATCATCATCCAACTTTATAGTTTTGCTTAATCATTTTTATGTCTTGGTTATTTATTGCATGTGGAGGTGAAGAATTAAAGAACAGTTGAGAAAGTATTCTTAAATGCCATGTTGGTGGGATTGAAACCTGGATTCTAGTACTTACTAATTGCACAAAATCAGTCAAATGGCTTCCCTCTCTGTCCTCAATTTATTTGTAAAATGAGAATGAAAATAATAATCTCATAGGTTATTGAAAAATTAAATAAGGCTTAAGCTTTGCATGCAAAGTTCTCCAAATAAGTGACATTTAGTTTGTACTTATTCTCACTTAAAGACATGGTAAGGATGAAGAAATGCTAAAAGCTATTTATCACCAATGCCTTTTTCCTATTGGATTCATTCATTATAAACACAACCTTACTTTTTAATACTTTGGAAACTTCTGGGTGAATTTCACAGTCTTTTGACTCACTTGACCTGCAAACTGGGTTCTGAGTTGTCTTGGTGGTGGTGGTGGTGGTGGTGGTGGTAATAGTGGTATAGAGGTTTACTATCCAGTTGTGCTGGTGTGAGGCTGTCACTTCAATTAGGTCATCAGAAGTGTATATAGTCACCTTTCGCCCATTAATAAGTCCTAGCCTCTCAAAACAACACATGAAATTAATAAAATGTTTCTTTTAGACACCCTGCAGCTGCAACTCAAGAACACTTCTGCCTACTACACCTACCTCCTCCTCCTTGTGAACAGCCTGGTCTACTCCACCATCATGGCCATCTGTCTGCTTGGGAGACCAGTATTCTGTGGCAATGGGAAGAATTCCTAACACATGGTGGCACCAAGGTTCCACTTCTTCCCGTTGGCTATTGTCCCTAAAAGTGTCTGCTGAGGATCTAGTGGGACTTCTTTTGGAGATTGGGTATTTCATTTCACATGTGTCTTTTTCTACTTGTCATTATTGCAGAACAGGTTTAAAAAACTGCTGGGCAAACGGAAACTTTCACTCTGCAGCAAGAACAAATGTTGCCATGACTCAGGGGCGGGGCCAGGGGGCCACACGGGGCTTCAGGACCACCCTCTCTCTTTATTGTCCACCACCTTCTCAGCCACCCAGTCTCCATGCCTCTGAGTACAGCCAAAATGCAGCTTCTAGTCACATCCCCGAGGTTCTTTAACAAGATAACTGCCTTGAAGCTTTTTATTTTACATACCTGGAAGTCACTATCCTTGCTACCTGAAGTTTGTAGTGTTTTCCATAATAGACAAAATAAAAGCAATCAAAAGTCTACTTTGGCCTCTGTGTACTTTCATTTGGTGCAATCTAACTGAAAGTCCAAGGTAAGGGACAGCATGACAACTGAGCCAACCAATTTAGCATTGGTTGTAATAATGGTCAATTCCACATTTCTAATTCTTTACTTGAGATAGTCCTTATGATGCCTTCTTTGGGGCACCAGCCCCCCGGGAGCCACAGCCAGTGAAGGTGCCCAGGTTATTTCTCCTTCAAAGGTCAACAGATTCAACATTTGGTTGAAGATGTTCTGGTAGTGAGAATATAACTTGTCACATGACTGGCAGGTGTGCTCAGACTTATCCCAGTGTGTCGCAGGCACCATGTTTCCTGATCTCACAAGAACCCCAGGAGAGCTGCACTAACACTGGAAAGATAGGGTGTTGGAGGGGTTAAGTGCTTGGACTCTGAATCCCATGTGCCTGTGTTTAAATCTTCGTTCTATAGCTACTTGAACTCTCTATGACATAATTTCATCTGTAAAATGGAGTTACAGTGATTAGTCTCCTGGAGCTGGTGGATGAGATGAAGTAATTTTGTTGGGTACATGAGAGTCCCCAACAGCACTAGCATCTACTGTTGGCAGCTCTAATTAAGAAATAATAGAAATACACATGCACACACACTACAAGTTGGGCTCTCATTTACATGTATGTGTATATTTCTACAAACATGGGTGTAAAACAAAATGTTCAGTGTGTGGTAAGTTGGTGAAAAAAGTAGTGACTGTTTATTTTTCTATTTTTGCTAATGAATGCATTTAAATATATACCTTTTATATATTAGAGTTCAAACAATGTCTCATTTAAAATTGGGAAGGATTTTTGGTTTATTTACAATCAGCTGCAGTTCCTTTGAAACAGGCGCTTTTGGACACCAAGTAGAAGTTCCCATGTGGAAACAACATAAGAACCACCAGATACAAAAAAGAGAAATTTAATTTCGGTCTACTCCTTGATTCTCAAGAATGTGATCAGACATCTTAGGACAAATGCCTGAGCTTCTACTGAGAGATCTGGAACTGTTACTGCACATGGAAAGCACGGAGGCACAGAGGGGAACTAGCAAATGACCTAAAGCTGTGTGGGCTGATGTCACTGCTGGGGCTCCTAGGCAGTGTCTCCCATGGCTTCCAACTCCTTACCACCTTCCTTCCCCAACTGGACCTGGACTGCCCTGGACTGGGAGGTGCAGACAGGGGGAAGGTGGTGGTGCAGGAGACAGTGTGGGGGGCAGGAGGGCACTGGTGTGGTGATGGTGTTTATTTTCTCAGGCTTTTTTTTTGACGGGCTCTGTCAAATGTGGTTGATTTGTGAAAATGCTTGAAGTCAAACCGGCCCCTGCTGGTTGGGGCTGTGCAAACAGTGGCTCGGGTGTTGTAAGATGAAATAAGCACAGTTAAACCACAGCCAACTAGCTCATTTCCAAAAGGCCACAGCTAATGGAAATAAAATACCTGCCTGCACACTCATGCTCCTGCTGTCAGACGTACTCTCAGGTTGTGGGTGAGGGGGTCCCCTACTTTATACCGAATTCATTCCAGTACCTGCTATGTGAGTTGGGATTGTATGACCAGGACTGTTGAGACACTGCACCTTCAGTTCATTCTGATGACACTGTTCTGAAAGAAACAGCACTCAGACTTCTTGTAGCACTAGGTGATCCCTGATATTTCACAAGGATCTGCGATTTTCCATAGCAGGTGATTTACTGAGACTCTGACTTTCTGTCTCATTTTGTCAATGTGGGCATGGTGACACGAGACCCATGACCATGAAGCTATTAGCACAAGTAGACTATAGATTTCACAAGGGCAGGTGCTTCTTTCCTCAAAGAACGCAGGTATATGGAGGCCCTGAGTTCAACTGTGTAATTGAATGTCATAGACTGAGTCATCTTCTTCTCTCTATGGGGACAAGCGACTGTAGAGTCAGGCTGAGCAAGGTTCAATAAGAGACATGCACATCGGATAAATGTGCTAGGGGTGGAGCAGAGGAGGGCTGTTCAGTAATGTGAGCACAAAGAGCACGTGTCCTCACCCCTACCCCACCCAAGTACTGTAGAGAGATTGTGACCAGTCAAGGACCCAATCTGTCCAGTCCTTGCGAAGATCACTACTTCAGGCTTTCACAGTCTGATTTCACAGCACATTCTCACCATAGACTTCAACCTCTTGGTCTGTGCTTGAGAGCCAACTTCTGGGTGAGCTTTGGCTTCCATGAGCATGGGCCTCATGCTACAGGTTCAGCCCAGTATGTGTAGGAAAGAGCTTTCTCAGGGTAAATTATAAGCTCACCTCTTGCTTAGACATCATCTACAGGCCTGGTGTATATGTGACTCCCCTCCTGACACAGGATATTCTCACTGTGATCACACCACTGAGTTCTCGAGATTTTGGTGCCAAGGCCAGAATCTGCAGACCCTCCTCGCCCCTTTCTCCACCTTAAGAAACTCTTTCTGGTGAAGCCTCGGTCTCCCACAGCCCTTCTGATGGTACTTCTGTCATTTGGTCCATTCTCAGAACAGCACAGATGGAGCTGATCTGACCTGCACAAATGTACATTTGACCATGTCATTACAATCTGTAATTTTTCTTCAGGAAATATGTCCAAGGAAATAATACTTGTTTTCCATTAGGTATATTTTTTTCTCTAAAATCAGAAAAAAAAACCCTAAATGTCTGAAAGTAGAAGAAAAGTTAAATAATTATTATATTTCCCCCAAATATTTTGCATCCTCTTAAAATTATATTTATGTAGTATACAACAATACAGTAAATGCTCATGCTATCATGCAAAAGCAAATATGTAGGGGCACCTGGGTGGCTAAGTCATAAAGCATCTGCCTTCAGCTCAGGTCATGATCCCAGGGTCCTGGAATCAAGCCCCACATTGGGCTCCCTGCTCCGCGGGAAGTCTGCTTCTCCCTCTCCCACTCCCCCTGCTGTGTTCCCTCTCTTGCTGTGTCTCTCTCTGTCAAATAAATAAATAAAATTTTTAAAAAAGCAAATATGTAATGAAAAACTGTATATCCCATAGGACCATATTTATTAAAATAAAAACCTAAATATATATTTGCAAATCAGAAAGACAAGAAGAATATAGCCAGATGACTTTAATCATTTCTGGATATTCCAAAATTTCTATAGCAAGCTGACTTTATTACCTTTACATTATAAATTTTTAAAACAAGGTATAAATAATATTGGCCATATGGCCACAGTTACGTGAATATACAAACACAAAATGAGGAAGAGACAAATTAAACTGTCAACAGTGATGTGGTTGCAGAGTTTGAAGGACAGGTACTGTGACTCTTGTTCTATGCACATTTTTACAAAAAGCATGTGTTACTCTCACATTCAGGGAAAAAACATAAAAAAGAGTAGCCATGGGAAGACCAAGGTATCAGGTGAGGGATAGAGCCTACTCACACACAAAGGAAGCAGCCTGCCTCACAGTTGCTTTCCTCTTGTCAGATAATTAACCTCACATAGGACATTTTCTACTCCTGGAAATGTCTGCCTGCATTATAGCCAAGAACCTATCTGGTACGGGAGAAAAAAAAGAAGAGAATCCTATGAAAAGATTGTGTTCCACATCTTAACCTCATAAGCGTCACACAGTTCAGGTGAAGTCTGTGGTAACATAAGTAGATAAAGGTATTGCTGTTGGGAGGCTTCACCCACCAGCCTATTAAACTGCTATAGAGACACTGGGGCAAGTTAAATGCCTTCTCACTTGGAAATGAATCTGAGGAAGATGGTCATACCATGTCTTCCTGTTTCTGGGCTTCCTTTCTAGCTAATGCCATTTGAGCCACAAGGAGCTGACATGTCTTGGAATTATTTGGGAGTCCTAAATAAAGCCAAACATTTGATTAAAACATAATAATATGTATAGTTTGCATAATTTAAGAAGTGAATGTTAACAGGGCCCTCTGGCTATAGTGAACCAATCTTCTCAGGGACACCAACCATAAAACTGGACTAGATCAACAAAACTAACTATTTCAGTGGTTAGAAATATCCAAATGTTGCAACAACTGAAAATTGTTTATGCTTAAAAAGCTGCAGAATTCAGGGAACAACAACAGTGCGGTGTTTTTTGCCTACAGTGGCTCCCATTTTTCCCCCTCCCAACACCCAGCATCATAGGCATAAAGGTTCTTCCAAGAGAGGACAGGCCATGAGGACTGGCAGCAAAGTTACAAAATGTATGGGGCTGAGTTAATTCGGGGTGGGGAGTGATGTGAAAGTGAGCTGACAAGCTGTGTCGTGTGCAAGCAGAAAGGCCAGGGGCTGGTCTGAGGTTGTGGTCATAGCAGCAGCAAGCACGTGCTTGGCTGAAACTGTGTGCATGCTTAGCGGAGACTCAAAAGTCAAACACTGCAGTTGACCTGGAAGTGATTGGCATATAGAGGAGCCATGAAAAGACTCAGAAAAAGTATAAGCTGGAAAGACTTATACTTTAGTACATACAGTTTATGAGCTAATTGTGTAAAATATGAATGTACTATCCAAAACCTATAACAAAACCATTTGGCAGAGGCGGTCTTTTTTTTTTTTAAGATTTTATTTATTTATTCATGAGAGACAGAGGGAGAGAGAGAGAGAGAGAGAGAGAGAAGCAGAGGGAGAAGCAGGCTCCCAAGGAGCAGGGAGCCCGATGCGGGACTCGATCCCAGGACCCTGGGATCATGACCTGAGCCGAAGGCAGACGCTTAACCATCTGAGCCACCCAGGTGCCCTGGCAGAGGCGAAGTCTTAATCAAGCTGCTGGGACACATCCCTAAGTAATCTTAGTGAACATGAAGCTATGCAGACACAGGGTGATTCCCAGGAAGCTAAGCTGAAAAATGAAATAATTAAAAAAGAAAACAGGAGAGTCACGAACAGCCACAAACCATGGGAGATATAATATCACACATTTTATCCCAGCTACATTCTTAGCACACATACAGAATGAAAGCAACCTTCTGGGGGAAAGTCATAATCTAGAGTTAGTACAATATATTTTCAACAAAATATTTTTCAATAAAAATAACAAGATAGGCAAAGAATCACAAAAGTATGACTATTATTAGGGGGAGGAAAAAACCCTACAACTCAATTTAAACTGTCCTTGAGGTGTGCAGACACTCTCTTTAGCAGACAAATACTTTGAAGTGGCTATAACAAATGTGTTCAAAAAGTATAGAAAACCATTGTTTAAAATACTAAAGGAAAATATTACAACAAAACGTCAAGACAGATATTCTAATGAAGGATATTAAAATTACAAAACACAACATATATTTAAAAAATAAAATCTAGAATAGAAAAAATTTTAAGCTCCAGTGAAATATTCACTAGAGGGCTTCAAGAGAGTGTTCCAGTTGGCAGAACAAACAATCTCAATACAGGGGAACTTCTTCAACCTGATAAAGTGCATCTGTGAAAACCCACAGTACTTAATGTTGAAAGACTGAATGCTTTTCCCATAAGACAAGAACCAAGACAGGGATGTTTGCTCTTGACAATTCTATTTAACATGGTGTTAAAGATTCTAGACAGTGCAACAAGAAAAAATGTAAAGATCTCTAGCATATTGAAAAGGAAAAGTAAAAATGTCTTCATCCACAGATGACATCATCCTGTATGTAGATAATTCCATAGAGTCTATGTACAAACAAAACCAAAAGAAGAACTCATAAACACGGTCACTATCATCACAAGGTACACATTCAATGTACAAAATATCAGTTGTATTTTTACATACTAACATGAACAACTTGAAATTGAAATTTAGGAAACAATTCCATTTATAATAGAACCAAAAAGAATAAAACATTTAGGAATTAATTTAACAAAAGAAGAGTGGGGTGCCTGGGTGGCTCATTCGGTTAAACATCTGCCTTCAGCTTGGTCATGATCTCAGGGTCCTGGGATTGAGCCCTGCATTGAGCTCCTTTCTCAGCGGGGAGCCTGCTTCTCCTTCTCCCTCTGCTTGCCACTCCCCCTTCTTGTGCTCTCTCTCTGTGTCAAATAAATAAATAAAATCTTTAAAAACAAAACAAAAGAAGAGCAAATCTTGTATGTTGAATATTATAAAACAGTACAGAGAAAAATTAAAGGATATCTGAATAAATGCAGAGATAGTCCATTGCCTTGGATTAGAAGATTCAATATTGCCATGATCGCAATTCTTACCAAATTCATTAAAGATTCAATGCAGCAGGATTTGTGGGCACAAATTAATAAGCTTGCAGTAAAATTAATGTGAAAACCCAAAACACCTAGAACAGACAAAATAATGTTGAAAAAGAACAAGTTGGAGAACTGATGTGGTCACCCTGTAGAAGCTGTGGAGTGAAAGGTGCACCCCAAATTTGATTTGGATGATGAGACTGATGTTGCTGCACACACAGAGGGTGTGGAAAGCTTTATCACTGACACATGAGGTCCTGGGGACAGCAGGGTGGGCCTTTGAAGCAAGGCCTTACTGCACCTGATTTCAAAGCTGCAGAAAGATTAAGTTACAGTAATAAGGTTAGTGTGCTGTTGGTGCAAAGAAACAAAGAGGTCACTGGAAGAGAACTGAGCATCCAGAAATAATCTCTTGTGTTTATGGCCAACTGGATTTTGATAAATGTGCTGAGTTAATTGAGTGCAAGATGGACTAGTCTTTTCAACAAATGATTCAGCTACAGCTGGATAACTGAAGAAAGAAGAATGAACTTAATACCTTACCTCCTCCATACATGAAAATTAATTCATGATGGACCATAAACTTAATGTTAGAGCTAACACTATAAAATCTCCTAGAAGAAAACATAGTAGAGAATCTTTGTGATACAGGATTAAGGCAAGGAATTCTTAGATATGACTCCAAACACATTATCCGTCAAAGAATACATTTTGATAAACTGGACTTCATCAAAACTCAAAACATGTGTTTCAAAAGGCTCTATGAAGAAAATGAAATGACTATAGCCCGAGAAAAAATGTGTGCATCTTATAAAGGACTTTTATCTAGAATGTATAAAGAACTCCCACAAATCAACAAGACTGAACATAACTTTAAAAAAGCTATGAAGGGCTTAAAATACACATTTCTCCAAAGAAGATGAATTACTAATAAGCACATGAAAATATTTTCAACATTCAGTTCCTAGGGGTAAATGAAAACCACAAGGAGTTACCACTGCACACCTGCTACAATGTCTATCATCAAACAGACAACCTCTACCATGTGGGAATAAGGAAAAGCAAGCTTTTTTTTAAAAAATTAAAGTATAAATAACATACAGTATTATATTAGTTTCAGGTGTACAATATAATAATTCAACAGTTCAATGAATTACTCAGTGCTCAACACAATGACTGCCCTTAATCCCCTTTACCTATTTTCCCCACCCACCTCCCCTCTGGCAACCACCGGGTTGTTCTTGGTATGTAAGAGTGTTTTTTCTTTGTCTCTTCTTTTGTTTCTTACATTCCACACATGAGTGAAATCATATGATAATTGTCTGTCTCTGTCTGATTTATTTCACTCAGCACGATACCCTCTCAGTCCATCCATGTTTCTGCAAATGGAAAAATCTCATTCTCTTTTATGACTAACATTCCATCATATATATATATATATATATATATATATATATATATATATATATACACACACACACACACACACACACACACACCAAGGGGAAACCAAGTCTCACACTCAGCTGGAGGGGATGTAAAATGGTTCAGCAATTTTGGAGAACAAAGAACTTTGACAATTACTTAAAAAATTAAACAGAAACTGACCAAAAGACCCAGTGAATCCTTTGCTAGGAATCTCTCTAAGATAAATAAAAACAAATGTTCCCCCCAAAGACATGCACATCAAAGGTCAGAGTAAGACTAGTCATAATTGCAAAAATTAGCAACAATTCCAATGTCCACCCACTGGTGAATTATCAAAATGCTGTCATCCATGCACTGGAACAGTATTCAGCAATACAAAGGGACAAACCACTTATGCATGCTACAACATGAATGACCCCCAAAAACATTATGCAAAGTGGAAGAAGCCAGATGTAAAAAAAAATCTACACACTGTATGATTTAATTTCTATTAATTGCCCAATAGGGAAAATTTACAAAACAGAAAGCTGATCAGTGGTTTATCTAGGACTGGATTTCGGAACAGGGATTAACTGTAAGTAAAGAAACTTTTTTGGTAAATCAAAAAATTGCTCTAAAATTGTATTGTGATATTGGTTTAATAGTCTAATTAACTAAAAGTCATGCAATTGCAAGTATACAATGGACGAATTTCATGATATGCAAATTATACCTCGCTAAAGCTGTTTATCTTAAATCAAGGTTACTTAGCAGTGATGTCTCCATACTTAACAAAATTTTTACTAAAAATTAGAAAAATAGTGTTGCAACTCTACTGACTACATATAGGGTGACTAATTGATCATTTAAGCAAGAACACTTCAGAAAGATTAAATGTGTTCTGATAATAATTGCATGTGGCCTCAGGAGTTAGCCAGACTGTCTTAGACAAACCAGCATGTGTGTTGGTTACTTTTAGAACTAATCAAATTCAAATTTCAGTGCCTTCATCGAGATTTGCTTAGCATAGGTTATGTTATGTAATTGAGCTATTCTTCATTTTAAGTCAGTCTTCCCATGGCTCAGGAAGTGACAACTACTTTATCCTCAGCATCACAACTGGTTCACTTCAGCTGTCTGACCACACATAACATCTTCAGCCCAATCGTCTGAAAGAGGACTGTGCTTCCTCCTTCCTTCCATTGAATACACGGGGAAGCAGGACATGGTTAGACCAACACGCAAACCTGCAAACACACCACCTTTATATCCTTTAAAAGTACATCTAACAAAAGGTACTAATATTCCAAATCTCTATGATACTAAATTTCAAAGAAATTTACAAGGAAAAATGCTAATATTTTAATTTTAATTGTTGGTGCCTCTGATGTCTTTCTTTCTCTCTTCTCACCCATTCCTTCCACAGCTATACATCTACTCTGTGCCGGCTCTGCACTAGGTGCTGGAGAAAGAAAGTCAGGAGAAGGCAAGCAGCCCCCAGACGCCCTCTCCTCCACCAGGGGCCCATCAGCACTGGATCCGTCCCAGGGCAGCAGGAGCACAGACTCCTGTTCTGCTTCATTTGTAGCCACTGCCCAAATGAGCCAGCTGTGCTTTAGAGTCGAATCTTATGTTCTAGGCATATTGATTCCATTAATAGTTTTTAATTTTAATTCTTTCCTAACTTGAATGTTCAGTGAAAATATAATACAATAAAGTAAGTCACTTTGAACAATCCTTCTCTGCCTGCAACTTACCTGCATTTTGCCTTGAACAAAGCAGTACCCAGAACAACACCCTGACAATGCTCTAGTTCTAGTTCAGCTCATGATCCAATGAAATGGTAATGCTCCAAAACACCACTAGGTGGGGGTAAAAGTCAGAGACAGGAAGCCAATGGTTTCAGAGCTAGAAAGCTTGATGAAGATGCCCTTTAGCAGATGAATGGATAAAGATGTGGTCCATATATACAATGGAATATTACTCAGCCATCAGAAAGGATGAATACCCAACTTTTACATCAACATGGACTGGAGGAGATTATGCTAAGTGAAATAAGTCAAGCAGAGAAAGTTAATTATATGATTTCACTTATTTGTGGAACATAAGGAATAGCAGGGAGAACATTAGGAGAAGGAAGGGAAAAATGAAGGGGGGGGGAATCGGAGGGAGAGATGAACCATGAAAGACTATGGACTCTGAGAAACAACCTGAGGGTTTTAAAGGGGAGGGGTTGGGGGGGTGGGTTAGCCCGGTGATGGGTATTAAGGATGGCACGTACTGCATGCAGCACTGGATGTTATATGAAAACAATGAATCGTGGATCACTACATCAAAAACTAATGATGTATTGTATGGTGACGAACATAACATAATAAAATAAAAAAATAAAAGTTGAAAAAATAAAAGAATGTCTAAGGTGGTATTCCTCCTGTATTATTATCCTGCTGCTCTGAACTTCTAATTAAGTAAATACATTACTACCGAGAAATTTTATTGCTCTAAGAAATTTATTGCTTTTGAATGATGGATGAAAACACAAATGATAATCACGTATTTTATCTGCTTCAGATTCAAGAGGAGAATAAAACTCAGCAAAAAGTGGTATTTTGAAATCTCTTGACTGAAAAGGGTTTTGTTAATAAACTGTGAAACAGTTCTATAAGGACAGGTTTCAACTAGTTTAAAGACTTGCCTGTTACTCAGGGGAATCTTTGACTCAGTATTTATAGCATCTTTCCTTGGGGAATACCTCCCACCCTCAGAAATCAACTACATCATCAAAACCAAAGCACAAAGCAAATCAAAAAACCTGGTCAGGTCAGACAAATGGCCTAAAGTATGCATTTTGTTAGAGAAATGTCAATTGTAAAGTGTAATGAATGGATATCCTTTTATAAATATATAAAGTGTATTCAGATGGTGAAGAAATACTTATTCACTAAAACAGTGCTCACCCAAAATGAGGGAATTACAAGAGGATAGAAACAGGGAGGAAACCCAATGTGAGAGCTCGGCACACTCACACATGATGAGAGGGACCATCACAGTGAGGCTCAGGGCCCCAGGGGGGTAACACTGGGAGAAGCTGGAGGAAGCAGCAGCCTCAACCCAGGAGCCAGGTGTATATACCACCTGCTACTGAGCCTGAGAACCCAGGTTCTCTCGGTGTTTCATTCATCCTGTGTTCTGCTTTTTTAGTGCCTTTGAATTTGACTGAATCACATAAGCATTCAAGCCTCAGTCACATCAATAGGTGATATGCTTACAACCAAGCTCAATTTGATGTTGACACACAATTACAGAAGCAACTTCCATTAGCTCTCTCTGCCAATGCTCCAGGATAGGTTTTCAGAGAAGAACAGAGGGCACAGGATAGAAGACCTATCTTGATCTGATTCCGGTGATTTACAATTTCTCTTTTTTGTATTTTATTATGTTAATCACCATACATTACATCATTAGTTTTTGATGTAGTGTTCCATGATTCATTGTTTGTGCATAACACCCAGTGCTCCATGCAGAATGTGCCCTCTTTAATACCCATCACCAGGCTAACCCATCCCCCACCCCCTCCCCTCTAGAACCCTCAGTTTGTTTCTCAGAGTCCATACTCTCTCATGGTTCATCTCCCCCTCCGATTTCCTCCTCCATTTTTCCTTTTCTACTATCTTCCTTTTTTTTTTTTAACATATAATGTATTATTTGTTTCAGAGGTACAGGTCTGTGATTCATCTTCAATATTAATTCTGTTCTTGTAGATTTCTGTTCTATAAATGAGGTTACCCAAAATAAAACCATTTATAATTTTCCTCTGCTATAACTTGAGGTTATAATCAGGCTTAACTTTCCTTAGGACATGAGACCTTCTGTTCCTATTAGGCAGGGCAAACCAAGCCAGATGCTGACAGAGCATAATCACAGGATGTGTTGAAAAGGTCTGGGGCTCTGCATTGAGTCTTGATCACATCATCAACAAGAGGGCAGTGGTGGCCCCTGGGCATCCACTTAGGCCATCATGCAGAGAAGAATTAGAGCCCAATAATGAACCATGCAGCTCAGTCCATCATGGGGCTTCCTAGTCAGTATCCAGGGGACTCAAAGCCCACAGGTGATGATAACCCCTGGCAAGGCTCAGGATCCCACAGCGCTAGGAATCCCTCTGCTCCTCACAGGAGGGTGGGGGAAGCCTGAGGTGACTGAGCATTTGTCTGGCTGGCTCTCTCCCTCCTCCCACCCTCCATGTTCCTCCCTCACCCACCTGTCTCCTCCAGGCACCGCCTGTGCTGATAGTGGCCCCTCAAAGCCACTGCCTGCTCTATGATGGCCTTGGGAGACCCTGGAGGGTCTCTGACTCCTAGAGTTGCTGTCTCAGCTCAGCCCGACTGGTTTCCATCTCTCTGTCCCTGAGGAACCAAGCTGTTCAGATACCCAAAGTGCACAGGGTCCCAGGACTGTGATCCCAGGGACAGAGAGGTGCTGGCTGTTTCTGGTGTTGGAATGTGCTTTTCCCCAGGTCTCACACTGTCTTCTAGGGAAGCCTGGCCTGCCAGCTCGAGAGAGGAGCCACGTTCTCTCCCCATCCTCTCCTCCACTTGCTCTGGATTTCTGCTGGGCCTGCTGAAGGATGGAGACCTGAGATCCACCTCACCCCCGAGTGGGGCTCCGTTCCAATCAGCACTTCCAGGGTCTTCCTTCTAGCTCGGTCCCTAGCCAGTCTCAGGAGCCTAACCTGGGGGGACACTTGCGGTTCCTCTTCTGCCTCTTGAGGTGACACTTTGAGATCCAGGAACCACACCTCCATCCAGGCGAAGGGGCACGGAATGATGGGGAGCACACAGCCGAAAGCCCCTGAGAGAAAAGCTGAAAGGACTGATGTGACCAGGAGAGGGAAATGCAGTTTCCGGGAGCTCACACTGGAAAACGAGCCTTCTCCATAATAGACAGTGATGGTACAGAACACGTGGGAGGCTGGACCTGTGACAGGATCACTTGGGAGTAAAAGGCACTAGTCACAGCTGTCGTCAGCTGACAGACACATAATCCAGCCCCATTCGAATTAGACATTTTACTTGGGGAAGACATCTGCCCCCAAAGACACCTGTCTGAGCCAGAAGCTCCCAATGCCTGGAAAAGCTCAGCCAGGCCCGGCTCCTGCCCACATCACTCTGTCTCCGGCCCCTGAACGCGCACTGGGCCATCGTGGGCTTCTCCGTGGCTCCCGATCCCTCCCTGGCTGCTGGTGCTCTCCCTCCTCCCAGGGTCTAGCAGGCTAGTGTCCTGGGAACCTAAGTTTTGTCCCCCACTAGGTGCAACATGCAAAGGCCCTCTCCCCACAGAAGGGACCCCTGAAATGCAGAGGCGGGGCTCCCCCTAGTGGTTGGGAGCCCAGAGATCATCCCACAGGACCTTGTCCCTCATCCCCCAACTAGGGTTCCTAGCAACATGACACCTGCCCAGAGTGATGCCAACAGGAGCCTGACTGACAGAATGGGGTTAGGGGACATCGGGTGTGAAGCTGTGTAAGTATTAACACAGCTGCAGAGTCAGTATTGGTTAGCAAATCACCACACACATACACACACACATACACCCCAGTCAGAGTGAGCTTCCTGGAAGAGGAGGCATTTTACATTCTGATTCTCATTAAATTTACAGGCTGACACGAGGTGCAATGTAGTATTAACATTGTACATGTATCACTAAAAACCTGACAACCTTCATAATCAGCAATTTCTTCTCATACCAGCCACAGTTTTGGTCAATATTTTTCCGACATTTTATATTTACAGGTATATAACATTAATAGATCATACAGGTATATAACAATAGGTCATATAGAAAAGTTCAGTCACTGCCCCAATGTCTATATGGGAGAATTCTTAATATCTTTCACTGGATTACTCTTTTTCCCTCCATAACTCTGTACTCAATGTAAGCTCATCAGGAAGGAACATCATTAGCGTTCTCCACTCTTTCACTTCTCCACCAGCACCCACTCGCGTTTCTTACGGAATTCAGTGTCAAGTCAATACAACTCACTTCTTCATTTCCCGGTAACTGATAAAGTCTCTACCACCCTGCTCTGTGTTCTGAATCCGCAGCAGGGATCATATGTACACGTGCAAGGAGCAAATAAAGGAGAGACTGAGGGATGGATGAGTTCACAGAAGTCAAGACACACTAATTGCAGGATTAGCCTGGTTCAAATCTCAAACCGAATATCACAAGACATGAGAGAACACTTTCATGGTGCTGGAGAGGGACACGTTTTCTTAAACATGACTCCAAAGTAGGCAAGGATGTGGTCAATAAGAAATTGATTACAAAATTGAGAATCTCTAGTTAATGAAAGGGCTTTAGACAAACTTTAGACAATTGATAGATTAGCTGAGGTTATTTGTAACAACTAAAACTCAGAATGGATAAATATCTAAGAGACATACATGTTCAAGTTACAAATAATTAAAAATGATTACTACCATCTTAATTTTAACAATTTGGTGTTTATGTCATTGTATCTTTATTTGTATTTATATGTAAGATTAATCAATTACTGTTAATAGTAAAGATAATAATAACTAACCGTCTTCATTTGCCCAACACGCTCCTTATTGTTCTGCATGTAGTACATTATTTAATCTTCATAACCCTATGAGGTATTGCTGCTTTTTCCTTTCTGCAGATGAGGAGCTGAGAAACAGCAGTAAGAGCACTGACTCCAGGGCTCACAGGCAGGACATGGGGGGCCTGGAAATAGCACAGGAGGTCTGGCTCTGCTGTGCGCTGTAGCCTCTGCGAGCCAGCCTCCCCTTTACTGCACCTAAAGCACACGGAGAAGCTCGTCTCTGAGGGAGACGCTTCATGGACACCCGGTGTAAACAGAGTCCCTCAGCTTCCTCATCATCAGACAGGAGCCCAGAACCTCCTCAAACAACGTGATGCTGTGTGGGAGCCATCAGGTTGGTAAGAACTTTGCTGTCAGATAACACAGGATGGGCAGTGTTTATGGAGAACGTGGGTGTGTATTTCCCGGGACCAGCAACCCTGGGATGAGATTCCCAGGGAAATGTTTACTCCCAGCGTGCAGAGCTCCTGAGCTGTAGGTGACAGCATTGCTGGTGAAGCCAGCCTGGGCAGCAGTATGAGTGTCTGTCACGGTCAGTGGATGTATTAATGTAGTGGCTGTAGCCAGGGGCGCCAGGAGCAGCACCAAGGAGCAGCAAACTGGAGGAGAGACAGAAGGACAGATACGGATTGACAGGAATGCTATGCCATTTATATAAACATAAATATGCATTATTCACAAGCAAATCTCTGTAGTTTTCACAGGTACATAAGACACCAAACATATCAGTCAATTCTCTCATTTGAGGCTGGGAAATTGGGGCCGTGCAAGGAGGAGCCACTTACCCAAAACTACCACCCATACTGAGTACATTTGGAAAAAACAGGTTTCCTGCCTAGTATTTCTGGGCTCTTCCCCTCACTAAGCTGATCTTTGTTGTAATAGACTTCACTTACCTGCGCTCCAATACTGAGGACTATAAGGTGTGTGACGTACCCGCAATTGCCAGCAGGGGGAGGTAGAAGTCAGTGTAAGTAATAAGTAAAATAATGTAGGTTTTTAAGAGGGAAGCACATATTTAAAACAAATGTGAAATTTAATAAGATCACAATTTGCATTCAAAGAAACAACTCAGGGAGAGCAGAAATTAATCTCGGAATCAAAAACATCCAAGCAGGGTACGAAGGGCACATGCTTCGTTAACCTGGCTGACTTGAAGTTCATGGTGTGCTCTTCTTAGTGGGGCTACTCAACCTCTCAAAGCCTCTGTCTCGTCTGCAGAATGGGATTAATAACACCTGCTTTATGCATGCAGGGGAGGAATCAATATGTACCATGTATGACATTCAATAAAGTGTATTTGCCATTATTAATGGATCAATGATTACTGTTATGTCCTTTAAAAAAATTAGTCTCTCCAAAAGGCAAGCAGCTATTGTTTCACCAATGCTAGAATAATCTCTACTATGTTCTGAGGTCCAGCACCATTACCTGAATGACTGCTCTTCAAGAACAGCTTCTGCTCTTTGCTCCCTGGCATGTGAGAGATATTCTTGAATTCTGCAACCTCGCTGAAATTTTCCTCATGACCCCTTACTCTTTAGAGCTTAAACATAACTCTCTCTGTGTATATATATGTTGAATTCTACATATATAGAATGGATGGTGTGACAGGTTTTGCATTTGTTAGCTTTGTGTTTGAATCAAGGCTCCATTATTTATGTGATGGCATAGATGAAATATTTTAAGATTCCAGTTAGCTGCTCTGTCATATGTGGTTGTTATAACTATGTTTACGTGTTATTATAAGGAATAAGTGGTTATAAGAGTCACATCATACTTCAGACTGACTGATAGTATTTATTTACAAAGCAACCGGCTTGGCCCAATCCCTGACCCATGGTGGATGGTGTCCCAGGGTGAGCATTATTATTCCCATTTATAGGGACTTTCCCAAGGACACACATCCTCCAAGTGGCAGGGCTTGGACTGGAGCAGTCATTCTGTCCTTGTCAATGTAATCAATCCTCCCAGAGTTAGGAGGTATCATTCAGACTCTTCCAAGTGTCCCGTTTGGCAGCTACGTACTGAGAAGGGCCTCTCGCCTCAGCGTACCATTGATCAGATGACATCCTTGGCTGTGAAGAGAGCTGGGCTCCTAGGCTCGGCCCCCTGACTGGACCATTCCTGAGGCCAGCAGGTCTGGGAGGCTGGCAGGAACGTGGAGTTGGTCTGAACCCAGAGTTCGCTGCAGACCGTGAGCACCTGGCAGCCTCAGAGCCTGTGGCAAAAGCAGACAGATGGGAAGCTTTGGCTGAGGGTTCTGAAGTAGATTTCTCTTATTACCACTTTAAGAACACTCTTTCTGCTTTAGTGTGATGACAATTTTATGTTTTCTTATTTTTGAAACCATGAGTCTTCTGTCCCAGGAAGGATTTTCTGGGACTGCAAGGCATTGAGATTGCCTGGGAGCGTCTGCTCTCAGAGCAGCTCCTGGGACAGCCTCCTGTCCCCAGCACATGGGGTCGGTCCTTGAGCAAAGGACGGTCACCCTGAGTCCCTGTGCTTCCTCACCTCCCAGCTTCTGTGATGACACTTGTTATCTGTACTTTTTGATAATAGGCATTCAAAGAGGTGGGAAGTGATATCTCATTGTGTATTTGATTTGCATTTCCCTGGATTTCAGATAAATAACAAATAATTTTGTAGTTTATGTACAAATATTGCATAGCATTTTGCATTATTTTTCCATTAAATCTGGCAACCCTATGTGAGGCTACCTTTTTGCCTCAGGAACAACAGAAATTCTCTTTTAAATTAATTTGCTATGCTTGCATTCTCATGCTCACGTGTGCACACACACACACACACACACCTGATTTTCCATAACTGTAATATTCCCTGTAATACTACACTATAAGGATCCCAGAAATCATCTCCTGCAACTAGTCCAGTTTTAAGATGAAACACCAATCTCCAACATTTCCTGAGCTTTTTCTTTGCATCTGGGACAGGACACAGGCTTTGCTCACATTGCCTGCTTACTCTGCATTCAACCTAATGAGGTCCCTTTGACATATGAGGAAAAGGAGAACTAGCTTGTCCAAGACTACACAGCTATCATGTCACGTTAGGGCATTTACATCTTCTGATGAGACCTCTGGGAGAAATGCTCCAGTGCTAGCTCAGGGGGCCTGTTGCCTTTTCAGCAGGGATCTCTGCTCTGTGCTTGTCCCTGCCTCCCGAGCAGCCTGCACACCCATTGCTCTGTCGGTACCAAGTGGCCATTTGAGGCTTGAGATTTGTCTCCAGGCAGATCTGGCTAACATCCCCATCACCTAATCCTCTTTAGCCATGTTGCCTTGGAATGGTTACTTAAAATACCAGCCAGGCTTTCCCCATTTCTAAATTGAGGGTATTACCATTCATCCCATGGGGTGATTTTCAGATGTGATTAAAAAAAAATGAGCAGAAACCAATTAGTGTGGTGCTCAGGTGTGGTCGAAGTCCAATCAAGGATTGCTGTTATCACTGGTATTCTCCTTGCACCAACATTCCTCATTGTTTCTCAGCTCCCTAACCATGGATGTTCTCTCCCCGCCTTGTGGTCAGACCTGTCCCTGCCCTCTGGCCCCTCCCTCCCTTCCTCCTGCCTGTCATCATTACCTGCAGGTGCCTCAGGGAAGCAGAAGCTCAGATCCTAACCTGCCCTCTGCCACCAACCAGGCAGTCTCCTCCCAGCAAGTGCATCTAGGAGGTCACCCTCAGTTTCTTTCCAGGTAGGAAGAAGAACCATGCTGGGTCTCCTTGCCATCCTGTGCACTCTCCTGTTTCCTGGTAAGTCCAGACACACTCCCCCCGTGCAGGGTACCCTGAGGCTCCTGGCCATCCGTGTCTCACCACTGTCCTCTCCTCCCCCTGGCAGGTGGTGGAGCAGGGCTCAAGCTGGATCAGCCTGCTTTGGTGGTGGCGCGCTTGCGCTTGGACAGCTCAGCCACCCTGCCATGCAAAGTAGACACCTCGGTCAGCTACGTCCACTGGTACCGCCACCAGGAGGGTACGGCCCCCAAGAGGCTCCTCTACCTAGACATGTCCAGGTCCTTTGTGAAGAGGGATTTTCCCATGAAAGCGGACAAAGTCAATGCCAAGAAGGGCAGGGAGAGCAACAGCTGTACTCTGTCGGTGCTGAACCTGGAGAAGAGCGACGAGGGCGTGTACTACTGCGCTGCCTGGGAAGTGCACAGCCCTGTGCTCTCACCAGGTCCCTGAGCAAAAAGGTCTCTGTCTCCCAGGGCGCTCCATGCCCCGCACCTCCCACTGGCTCTGGGTCCCTGGGGTTGCCCTGGGGTCAGCCCTCAGCACCCCGGACTCTCGCTTTCCGCGGGTCCACTGCACAGAACCCTGCAGGCTAAGGAGCTGCGCAGTCTGACGCAGACCCAGGGAGCTGTCCAGTCGGGAGGGACTTTTCTAAAGATCGTCCAGCGCAGCGTTTCTGAAGCCCTTGGAGCAGAATCTGTTGAAACACTATTTTGGATATCTCGCAGTAAATAAAAATAACCCTAGAATTTTATTTGTTTCTTTAACGTTTTTTTTTAAATGTAATAGTTAGAAAATATGTCTCAAATTGTGACATACATTTATTTCTACTGAACAGAGCTGTGACAGACTGGTGATTGAAGATTCTGGCCATCGCCAATGAAGAATGTGAGAATAAAGTATTGTGAAAATCATTCCAGAGAGATGTACCATAAAATGATTGAAAACTGAGATTGGAAGTCACCTTCTGATTCCATTTTCTAAGTTGCTGCCCTGCCCACTGCCTAGTTACTTTACAGTGGAGAATCAGGGATCAAAAGCACATCTCACAACTCAGCATCCTCATACACTGGCAAGCTTGGTGCTCAACTCCTATGGGGGGACATGATCCTCAGGCAGGTTGATGCATCAACCTCGGATGAGCCCGGGGCCTACAGCCTTCCACTTCTCCTTGAATGCTACTCCATATGGGATTTGGGGGCCCAATTCCCTGGACCTCTGTTACCGCATCTGTAAAATGGGTGTTTTACCTGCCACAATTGTGTGACTGATTTCTGTTAAAGCAAAATTGTACAAATAAGATACCAATATGTTTACTAACTTCTTATAAAGTTTGTCAACTTCTTGAGAAAAAAAAAGAAAGAAAAGAAAAGCTATATTACTGATTCTCCAGTCCCAAACAGGAAAACACCTGCTGCCATATGTGGGGAAGAAGAAAAAGCTCTCTTAGGAGGTCTAAGCTGAATTAATTGTATTTTCAATCAAAGAATCAAATTTTATGTACACTTAATAGGATTGGTAAACATGATTATTGAAAGGAAAGTCCAAAACACCTATTATAATTTCGTTACAGAGAAATTAGCTAAATATGAAGACACTGTCATGAGAAGTCCTCCCAAGTCAATTTAAATCTCAGTTTGCAACATGGGTCTATAGTGCCTTTGAGTTACAGCCTGAGAGGACAATGGTCTTGTGCATGGAGAAAACAACCCCTATGTGGAGAGAACAACAAATCATATTTGGAGTCATTTCCTCCTCCTGCCCTTCTCCTTGAGGATATGGTGAGCTTCACCAAGGACACTTCAACCACACACAGTAAAGCCAAACCAGCCAGAGACCAATAAGCCCTCCCATCCTAAGTAAACGTTTGCTAATTAAATGGTTGTTTAAATGGCTGATTCTAACAACACTGAAAGCATCTTGTTAGAATGTACAGGACCAAGTACAGTGGTGATTCCATTAATGTCTGTTGAAGTGAGATTGATATTTTGACTATTAGAAAGGGGCTCACATTACCTCACAGGTGGGGGATTTCGCATAGGTGGATGCTTGAAATATCCTGATGATTTGGGCTCAACTCATTTATTTCACTCCTGAGGTGGGTGAGACACAATGATTTTGAGTAATAGAAACAACATTATATTATGAAATTGATGCTGAAAAAAGTCTAAGAACTCTCAAAAAATCAGTTTTCATAGTTATATTATCCATTCTCAGTTGATCTCAGTTGATCACAGACACTAGTAGTGGGCAAAGTGTCATGTCTGTTACATGAGAGTCATCTTCTAAAAATCACAATTCTAAAAATTTCTGGGAACACCTGGAAATCTATGCTGATTGTTTTGTGTTGGGTGTTCTTTATGTTCCACCCCCAGAACGGGTTCAGGGACACCATCTTGGGTAGAGGAAAGGGCACAACTTGGAGAGGTCATTCTAAACATTGGGATCAGTAGAGTTTTTACTATGTTACTTCCATACCCTAATTGACTCATGGAAAACCTGTATGGCTTTTGATTTTTATTTTAAAATTTATTGTTAAAAAGAATTCACATGTTACTTAATATTAAAATTCTTGTATATTATTGAACACTTAGACACACCATGTGAAGTCTGATGGTTAGAAATGTGTGTAATAGCCTCTGTCTTGACCACTATTTCTCCCCTCTTCTCCAACAACCTTTGCTTCTTTTACAAAACAAAATCTTGTTTTCTCTGCTGATTCCTACTGACTCCATCTGCCAAGTTAGAGACCAGGTTCATACTTGGAGAGCTCAAAGTAACTTCTTCAGTTGAGTGGGTCTTTTCCCCAGTGAAGGACAGATACCAGGTACTGTAGACAGTGGCAACAATGCTGAGTCTTCTAGTAACACTGTACTTAATTTCCTTAGTTTCTTTACATCTCTTTTGTCCACATGCAGATGAGCAAATGAGATCATCCCAAGCAGAATTGCACACAACCATAGTTTTTTTCAACACAGTTGTTTGGCACTTTTATTGCCTGAAAACATGATCTGCTACCATTCATGGAAATTTGCTAGAAAATCAGCCTCACATGTTCATCTGGAGACTGAGAGGAAGATAGGCTTTCAAGTAGGACCCTGTGTGTCCCCTGCTGTGGGGGGACAGATTTCTCCCCTAGGCAAAGAACAAGAATGGATGCTGGGAGGCACAAAGGATGGATACTGTGAAATCTCCTATTTCCTCCTCAGCATCAATGCTCCACTTTTCTCCCCATTGCTCTGTGCCCCAGGAACCTAACCCCTGTGGATTACAGTAATGGGAATCTTTGCTCTAATTTCCAATGGAAAGTTGGCAAATGGAATTTGAAGTTCAAAGAACCATCACAATGTCACCTGACAAAAGTATTTCTTCTTGGGCACTAGGTTTCCAAGCCTGTGGATCCAGGGCCCTGGGAAAAAAGAAACACATTCCTCCAGTGGGTTGAGTGGTATAAAAGAGAATTACTTCTCCCACATGCACCTCTCATTCCTGAGCATAAACCTCTGGGTACGGCAGGAGTTGTCACTATATGTTTGCCCCTGTGAGGATGCAGGCCTCCTTCAGAGAGGGAGCCCTAAGCTCACTCTCTCCCACTTCTCAGTCTCTTGCTGCTACTTCCATTAGCTGCTCCCAAACAGCAACCAGAGAATAAGGAAAACCATGAGGGTCCACCTCGTAATGCCCAGGGCAAGGTAAAGAGAAGTAGACTGTCCATCTGGAGGAACAAAAGAATAAAAATCAACTAGACAGTCAAATAAACAGGTTGTATTTGCCCCCAAATAAGTAAAACAAGTTGCAGAGTTGGGAGATTTTATCTGGTTCCTTTCATTTCTCATTACACAAAGCCATCAAAGTCCCATCTCTAACAGACCAGGATGTGCCCTGTTCCCTCAGTAAGAAAACAGGAAACTGGAAAAGTGTTGAGAGATTATCATTACATGTTGTGCTTTTCTAGTTGACGAATTTAGTAGAGAGGAGCATGTAGATTATTTCTAATGCTTTTGTTCTTCAGTTAAATCAGGGATTCTGAGGTATTTGCCAATTTATTAGAGGTAAGTCATCATCACCTAAGTAGAATAAAATAAATAAAGAGATCTCTATCTCTGTGTAGAAGAATGATTATAGGGCTTTATGAACCAATATTATGATGAATTCAATTCTGTGTTCTTGATGTTCTTTAATACAGTAAACAAGTGTGCAGTAGTGAACCAATCTTAACTCTTATGAAAAGAAAGTAGAGAAATGCCTGCCATTTTCATGTCAACTAAAATCCAGCCTCTCACGTTTATTATAATTGTTCTATCATTTCTGTCCTTCCTTCATCTACTTTCCTGCCATTTATTAGTCAACATTTAAATGTTTCACTCACAAATTGATCATTCCTATCTATTGTGAGTTCTGTCACCTTTAATTTTTTAACTTCTAAATTTAAGTTACCGAATAGTTACCAAAAATCTGTAGTTATATTCTGAAAGTGGTAGAATTAGTATTTGTAATCCACATGTCAACAGATTACTTTGATTGCTTTCCTTTGCTCAAAGAAAAAGAATTAAGTTCTTTTGAAATTTAATAAACAATGTTCTGATAAGATTTTAATAATAGCTATTTTTTTAAATGGGCAGAAGACATGAACAGACATTTTTCCAAAGAAGACATCCAAATGGCCAACAGGCACATGAAAAAGTGCTCAACATCGCTCGGCATCAGGGAAATCCAAATCAAAACCTCAATGAGATACCACCTCACACCCGTCAGAATGGCTAAAATTAACAAGTCAGGGAACGACAGATGTTGGCGGGGATGTGGAGAAAGGGGAACCCTCCTACACTGTTGGTGGGAATGCAAGCTGGTGCAACCACTCTGGAAAACAGTATGGAGGTTCCTCAAACAGTTGAAATTAGAGCTACCGTTCGATCCAGCAATTGCACTACTGGGTATTTACCACAAAGATACAAATGTAGGGACCCGAAGGGGTACGTGCACCCCAATGTTTATAGCAGCAATGTCCACAATAGCCAAACTGTGGAAAGAGCCAAGATGTCCATCAACAGATGAATGGATAAAGAAGATGTGGTATATATACACAATGGAATATTATGCAGCCATCAAAAGGAATGAGATCTTGCCATTTGCAACGACGTGGATGGAACTGGAGGGTGTTATGCTGAGTGAAATAAGTCAGTCAGAGAAAGACATGTATCATATTACCTCACTGATATGAGGAATTCTTAATCTCAGGAACAAACTGAGTGTTACTGGAGTGGTTGGGGGTGGGAGGGATGGGGTGGCTGGGTGATAGACATTGGGATGTGTATGTGCTACGGTGAGCGCTGTGAATTGTGCAAGACTGTTGAATCACAGATCTGTACTTCTGAAACAAATAATGCAACATATTTTAAGAAAAAAGAGAAAGAAGAAGATAGCAGGAGAGGAAGAATGAAGGGGAGTAAGTCAGAGGGGGAGACGAACCATGAGAGATGATGGACTCTGAAAAACAAACTGAGGGTTCTAGAGGGGAGGAGGTAGGGGGATGGGTTAGCCTGGTGATGGGTATTAAAGAGGGCACATTCTGCATGGAGCACTGGGTGTTATGAACAAACAATGAATCATGGAACACTACATCAAAAACAAATGATGTAATATATGGTGATTAACATAACAATAAAAAAATTAAAAAAAATAATAGCTATTTTTTTTACTGAAACCTTCTGTACTAGGTAGGCAGTGTATTAAGCACTTTATATACTTCTTGTTATGTAATGCCTTAGTATCAGAAGAAAGGGAGTCTGACGGCTACTATTGTACCCCCACAGATGTCACTAAACCTGCTCTAAATGTCTGGTTTGACATAATTTCCTATTGATTTGCTTTCCTATTTAGAGACTCTGTTGAAATGGTCTGGTTATCTCAGAGAGAAGTAAGGTGCTCAGAGATTTTCAATAACTGTGAAAAGCTCAATCTAAAGGTGCTGGCAATGAATAAATTGGAACTCATATCCATTTAGCTGCCAGATAATATGCTACATGTTGAGTCTGTTGAGGAAATCATGTGATCATTAAAAAATCCTGCAGATACACTTATTTCATGGAAGAAAGAATCGATGCTTAGACAAGAACAGAAGGTGCAAGGGGGAAACTTTACATCCCATGGTATGGTGTGAGTCAGTGGTGGTGGGCTCAGGGTTGGTTATTGCACAAGATAGTTCTGACAAAGAGGGAGAATCCTAAAGACCAGCAGGACAAAGGCTGGAAGAATGTGAGAGGAAGACTGTAAGAACTAACTCCCCTCCTCCCATGTGTAGTGATATCATCATGAGAATGACCAGGAGACAGACAGAGAAACAAAGGATGAGGAATGTGCCAAAGGAGATTGTCCTAACTTGAAAGAGGCTGTTCCAACCCAGAGGAACCTATTTTCAGTTGGCAAGGTTAACACTTCCCTCCAATATCAGAATGAAGAAGAGATGACATATGTACATTATCAAAAATAATGACACTTCCTTCCCCTGCAACAAACCTGGAGTTGCAGCCTCTGTTTGGTGTTACCAGTGTGCCCTGCTCATGTGTGCCTATGTGAGGGGGCACAGTGGGGAACAAAATCCATCCCATGCCCACCCTCCTCTATACCCTGAGCAGAGCTGTGTCAGCTTGGAGAAAGAGTGACTTTTTCTAATTATTCTGCAAAAGCTGTGTCCTTTTTTATTTAGTTAAAACGGAGACTTCTGTGCTACAGAGACTTTGTTCAGAAGGTAGTAACTACATAGTTATATAGACAAGATCCAGGGTTTTAAAAAACTTAATCTATGAAGCTTTCTGACTCTAAAAAAGATAAACTAATCTACAAAAAGTGTTGTCCAAGAACCAATGAAAATACTATTGTTTGAACCTAGGAACCAAATTTTACAATTCAAATCCTTGAGAGAAACTGACAGTCGTGAGAAATGCAGTAAAACAGCAACAACAAAAGCCAGCATTTGCATAGACCCCAGGGGCCCCAGACTGTGGAGTGAGAGGAGGGGGTCAGCTGGAGCATCCAGAGTTGACTTCTGTGGAGCAGAGTTGCTCCCACCCAGCCAGTAACTGCTGTGAGATTATGAGATAAGAAATCCAAGATGCTTAGCATCCAGCCTGGAGGAGGACTCAGTAATATCATCAGTACTTCTTTTAATTTTCACATCTGTCTCTACACCTTACCATGAAATAATTGGGAAAATTAATTTAGAAAAGTCTCCCTTGAGGCACATTTACAATATTTCTATCTGCACTAGATATACCTGTGTCTATGTCTCTGTCAGTCTTTGTCTTCATTTCTGTCTCTCTCTCCATATCTCTCTGTCTACATATCTGTGTTTATATCTCTGTCTCACTCTCTCTCTCTTCACAGTTAGTAGCCAAGATGACACAACTGAAATATCTATATCCAAAGTAGAAAAAAGGATAATTACATTTATGTACCATACTCAACATTGCACCTGCCACCTTAGTCATTTATTGGTACCAAAAAAATGAATCAGACTTTGGGTATCTGATACATATTTGGTCTCTTATAACACCTGCTTAGAGGCAATATGAGAACAATAAATAGGAAGCACTGAGACATCCTGTCTCCTCTACTGCAATTATTTTATACAGTCCACAGAACACAGTAGATGAAACCACGTGCAAATGTACAAAATATCAGAGGAGCCAGACAGTCAGCCCAAAGAACCTCTCTTCAGTTCTGGACTCTCATCCTTTCCACATGGGCAACCTCAGCCCTAGTTCCAGCCTTAGCCTCAGCCTCCACTCTGTGCTCCCTGACAGGTACTTCAGTCCCAAAATCAAGGGGAAAAGAAGCAGACAGTCACCAACTATGCCTGCAGGATATCAGCCTTCCTGCTCCAACTTCCCATTGACCTGATGGTCTCCTGATGAGAGCTTCTGTCTGGGGTTGTTGAGAACAGCCTGAGTCAGGAACCATCAGTTCTTTTTCCTGAGAGAGTTCTAGGGAGTATGGATGGTACAGGCTGCATAACAAGGGACTTGAAATGGAGGGAGTGCGGGTGACTGTGATCATAGACCTGACTGTGAGGGTCAGATGCAGCACCAAATGAAGGAAGATGAATGCAAGTGCTGCTGGGATACAAGTGCTCCCAAAGGAGGACCTATGTCTCTGATGTCTGTGACCTTGCCAGGGTCTGCACATGCCTTGTCTCTAGTGCAGCCTCCGTACACCTTGGCTGAATTAATGTGTGAATCAATGAATCTCAGGAAGCATTATTTAGGAATAATATTTAGAGTATTTCCTGTAATGAATCCTAAGCATGCATTCTAGAACCTTGATAGAAATATATACACAGACACCTCTGTAAATACATACATACATACATATGTACTTAGACACATATACATATTTTTATTGCATAGTGGTATAAATATATTATGTTATAAAAAGTACATATGGACGAAATAAAGTATCTTATTTAAGATTGTGGGTTCTAGATATAGATCCTCTGGTGCAAATTACTGTTCTGCTACTTGTTCATGTCAGACCTTTGATAAAATTCCTGGTGTGTCAAAAGCCTCCCTTCTCTCGTCTGAAAGTTGGAAACAATAAAAGCACCAACTTAGTAGACTTTGTGAAGATTAAATGAGATAATAGAACCAATGTGTTTGTAGCACAACACCTACCATGTAGAAATACCTTCAATATTGTGAGCTATTAATGTTATGAAAAATAAAGAAAATAAAAATCTCTATTTTTGAAAGTATTTAAAATAATGAATAAAAGATAAATTCTGCCTTTGTTTACTTCTCTGTTTGAAATAATTCATGAAGAGAAAACACATTTTTTCATGAATGTGTCTGAAGTGACCATTTATCTCCCTTCTTGGCTCCTAGCATTTGAAACACTCGTTTATGTCCAGGAAATTCTCTACCTTATGAATCTTAGTGAAAGAATGAATTCATTCCCAGTATAGGGAGGAAAAATGTCAGATACTGTTTCTCAGCCTTCCTTTTTTTATTTTCTTTTTTTTTAAATTATGTTATGTTAGTCATCATACAGTACATCATTAGTTTTTGATGTAGTGGTCCATGATTCATTGTTTGCCTGTAACACCCAGTGCTCCATGCAATACGTGTCCTCCTTAAGACCCATCACTGGGCTAACCCATCCCCCTACCCCCACGCCTCTAAAACTCTCAGTTTGTTTCTCGGAGTCCATAGTCTCTCATGGTTCATCTCCCCCTCCGATTTCCCCCCTTTCATTTTTCCCTTCCTTCTCCTAATGTCCTCCATGCTGTTCCTTATGTTCCATAAATAAGTGAAACCATATGATAATTGACTTTCTCTGCTTGACTTATTTCACTTAGTATAATCTCCTCCAATCCCATCCATGTTGATGTAGAAGTTAGGTATTCATCCTTTCTGATAGTTGAGTAATATTCCATTGTATAAATGGACCACATCTTATTCATTCATCTGTTGAAGGGTATCTCAGCTTTTCCCAGTTTGGGTATTGTGGACCTTGCTTCTATGAACATTGGGGTGCATATGGCCCTTCTTTTCACTACATCTGTGTCTTTGGGGTAAATACCCAGGAGTGCAATTGCTGGGTCATAGGGTAGCTCAATTTTTAATTTTTTGAGGCACCTCCACACTGTTTTCCAAAGTGGCTGTACCAACTTGCTTTCCCACCAACAGTGTAACAGGGTTCCCCTTTCTCCACAACCTCTCCAACATTTGTTGTTTCTTGCCTTGTCAATTTCTGCTATTCTAACTGGTGTAAGGTGGTATCTCAATGTGGTTTTAATTTGAATTTCCCTGATGGCCAATGATGATGGCCATTTTTTCATGTGTCTGTTAGCCATTTGTACGTCTTCTTTGGAGAAGTGTCTGTTCATGTCTTCTGCCCATTTTTTGACTTAATTTGTTTTTTGGGTGTTGTGTTTGAGAAGTTCTTTATAGATCTTGGATATCGGCTCTTTGTTGGTAGTGCCATTTGTAAATATCTTCTCCCATTCTGTGGGTTGCCTCTTTGTTTTGTTGACTGTTTCCTTTGCTGGGCAGAAGCTTTTTATCTTGATGAAGTCCCAAAAGTTCATTTTCTCTTTTGTTTCCCTTGCCTTTGGAGATGTGTCTTGAAAGAAGTTTCTATGGCTGATGTCAAAGAGGTTACTGCCTATGTTCTCCTCTAGGATGTTGATGGATTTCTTTCTCACATTGAGTCTTTCATCCACTTTGAGTTTATTTTTGTGTATGGTGTTAGAGAATGGTCTAGTTTCATTCTTCTGCATGTGGCTGTCCAATTTTCCTAGCATCATTTTTTGAAGAGACTGTCTTTTTTCCATTGCATATTTTTTCCTGCTTTGTCAAAGATTATTTGACCATAGAGTTGAGGGACCATATCTGGGCTCTCTATTCTGTTCCATTGGTCTATGTGTCTGTTTTTGTGCCGGTACCATGCTGTCTTGGTGATCACAGCATTGTAATATAGCTTGAAATCAGGCAATGTGATGCCCCCCACTTTGTTTTTCTTTTTCAACATTTCCTTGGCAATTCAGGGTCTTTTCTGATTCCATACAAATTTTAGGATTGTTTGTTCCAGCACTTTGAAAAATGCCATTGGTATTTTGATCAGGATGGCGTGGAAAGTATAGATTGCTCTAGGCAGCATAGACATTTAAACAATGTTTATTCCTCCGATCCATGAGCATGGAATATTTTTCCATCTTTTTGTGTCTTCTTCAATTTCTTTCATGAGTGTTCTGTAGTCAGATCCTTTACCTCTTTGGTTAGGTTTATTCCGAGGTATCTTATGGTTTTTGGTGCTATTGTAAATGGAATCGATTCTCTAATTTCTCTTTCTATAGTTACATTGTTAGTGTATAAGAAAGCAACTGATTTCTGTGCATTGATTTTGTATCCTGCCACATTACAGAATTGCTATATCAGTTCTAGTAATTTAGGGGTGGAGTCTTTTGGGTTTTCCACATAAAGTATCATGTCATCTGCGAAGAGAGAGAGTTTGACTTCTTCTTTGCCATTCTGAATAGCTTTTATTTCTTTTTGTTGTCTGATTGCGGTTGCTAGCACTTCTAGTACTATATTGAACAATAGTGGTGAGAGTGGGCATCCTTGACGTGTTCCTGATCTTAAGGAAAGGCTCTCAGCTTTTCCCCATTGAGGATGATATTCGCTCTGGGTTTTTCATAGATGGGTTTTATGAACTTGAGGAATGCCCCCTCTATCCCTGTACTCTGAAAAGTTTTAATCAGGAAAGGATGCTGTATTTTGTCAAATGCTTTTTCTACTTCAATTGAGAGGACCATATGGTTCTTCTCTATCCTCTTATTAATGTGTCCTATCACATTGATTGATTTGTGAATGTTGGACCATCCTTGCATCCCTGGGATAAATCCCACTTGGTCGTGGTGGATAATCCTTTTAATGTACTGTTGGATCCTACTAGCTAGGATTTTGTTGAGGATTTTGGAATCCATATTCATCAGGAATATCTGTCTGAAATTCTCCTTTTTGATGTGGTCCTTGCCTGATTTGGGGATCAAGGTAATGCTGGCCTCATAGAATGAGTCTGGAAGCTTTCCTTCTATTTCTATTTTTTAAAACAGCTTCAGAACAGGTATTATTTCTCCTTTGAATGTTTGGTAGAATTCCCCAGGGACTCCATCAGGTCCTGGACTTGTTTTTTGGGAGGTTTTTGATCACTCTTTCAATCTTTTGACTGGTTATTGGTCTATTCAGATTGTCAATTTCTTCCTGTTTCAGTATTGATAGATTATAGGTTTCCAGGAAGGCATCCATTTCTTCCAGGTTGCTCAATTTTTTGGCATATAGTTGTTGACAATAATTTTTAATAATTGTTTCTATTTCCTTGGTTTTAGTTGTGATCTCTCACCTTTCGTCCATAATTTTATTAATTTGGATCCTTTCTCTTTTCTTTTGGAGAAGTCTGGCCAGTGGTTTATTGATCTTATTAATTCTTTCAAAGAACCAGCTTCTACTTTTGTTGATCTGCTCTACTGTATTTCTGGTTTCTAATTCATTGATTTCTGCTCTAATCTTAATTATTTCTCTTTTAATGTGTGGCTTAGGCATCATTTGTTGTTTTTTCTCCAGTTCTTTACGGTGTAAAGTTAGTTCGTGAATTTGGGATTTTTCTATTTTTTTGAGTGAGGCTTGGATGGCTATGTATTTCCCCCTTAGGACTGCCTTTGCAGTATCCTATAGGTTTTGGACTGATGTGTTTGTTCTCATTGGTTTCCATGAATTCTTTAACTTCTTTGATTTCCTGGTTGGCCCAGATACTTCTTGAGCAGAGTGGTCTTTAGCTTCCAAGTGTTTGAATTTCTTCCAATTTTTTTCTTGTGATTGAGTTCCAGTTTTAAAGCATTATGGTCTAAGAATATGCAGGGAATAATCTCAATCTTTTGGTATCCGTTGAGACCTGATTTGTGACCCAGTATGTGGTCTATTCTGGAAAAAGTTCTGTGTGCATTCGAGAAGAATAAGTATTCTCTTGTTTTGGGTGGAATGTTCTGTATATATCTATGAGGTCCATATGGTCCAGTGTGCCATTCAAAGCTCTTGTTTCTTTGTTGATTTTCTGCTTAGATGAGCTGTCTATTGCTGAGAGTGGAGTATTAAGGTCTCCTACTATTAACATATTATTATCAATATGACTCTTTATTTTGGTTAACAGTTGGCTTATGTAGATGGCTGCTCCCATGTTCAGGGCATAGATATTTACAGTTGTTAGATCTTCTTGTTGGATAGACAATTTAAGAATGATATAGTGTCCTTCTGTGTCTTTAACTACAGTCTTTAGGTTAAAATCTAATTTATCTGATATAAGAATTGCTACCCCAGCTTTCTTTTGAGGCCCATTGGCATGAAAGATGGTTCTCCTTCCCTTCACTTTCAGTCTGGTTGTATCTTTAGGTTCAAAATGAGTCTCTTGTAGACAGCATATGGATGGTCCTGTCTTTTTATCCAATCTGCAACCCTGTGCCGTTTTATGGGAGCATTTAGGCCATTCACATTGAGAATGATTATTGAAAGATATGATTTTATTGTCATCATATTGCCTGTGAAGTCCTTGTTTCTATAGATTGTCTCTGTAAATTTCTGTTGTATATCACTCTTGGGGTCTTTCTCCTTTTATAGAACCTCCCTTAATATTTCTTGCAGGCCAGCTTAGTGGTCACATATTCTTTTAGTTTTTGCCAGTCCTGGAAGCTCTGTATCTCTCCATCCATTCTAAATGACAGCCTTGCCAGATAAAGTATTCTTGGCTGCATGTTCTTCTCATTTAGTACCCTGACTATAACTTGCCAGCCCTTTCTGGCTTGCCAGGTCTCTGTGAATAGGTCTGACATTATTCTGATGTTCTTCCCTCTGTATGTAAGGAATCCCTTCCCCCCAACTGCCCTTTAGATGGTTTCCTTGGTTCTAAGATTTGCGAGTTTTACTATTACATGCCGGGGCGTTGGTCTGTTCTCCTTGATCTTGGGAGGGCTCCTCTCTGTCTCTAGGACACGAATGTTTGTTTCAATCCCCAGATTAGGGAAGTTCTCAGCTATGATTTGCTCAAATATACCTTCTAGTTCTCTCTCTCCACCCCCTCAGGGATCCCAATAATTCTGAGATTGGAATGTTTCATGGTGTCACTTATTTCTCTAATTCTGCTTTTCATGGATTTTAAGCTGTTTGTTCCTGACCTCCTCCTTTTCCTTCTTTTCTATCAGTTCGTCTTCTAGATCATTAATGTGTTATTCTGCCTCATTTATCCTAGCTGTTAGAGTATCTAGATTAGATTGGATCTCATTGATAGCATTTTTAAGTTCTGCCAGATCAGCTCTCATTTCTCCCCTTAGACAATCTGTGTCGCCATTAATCGTTTTCTCCATCCTAGCTATTGTCTTCATAACTATTATTCTGCAGTCTATTTCCAACATCTTGTTTATATCTACATCCATTTGTTCTGTGGCAGAGGTCACAGTCTCTGAGTCTTTCCTATTTTAGGAGTTCCTCCTCTTAGTCATTCTGTTGAGGGGTGGTTGAGGGAATGTACAGAGTCCAAATTATTGACCACAACCCAAGCAAGATGCACCTATTTTCTAGGGACCTTTAGGTTGTTGGCCTTTTTCTTCCATCCTGTCTTCTAGGGGAGGGGCTTGCTGCGCTGTTACTCAGGCAATCCTGTATGTGCAGAGTTGTCCTGTGGGGGGGATGGGTTCAGTTAAAACCCATTTGGGGGGGCTTTTGTTCTCTGGCAGTTTTCCCTAGCAGCTTTCCCCATCTCTTCTGAGAGTCAGAGCAGAAGTGACTGTATCTAAACCTCTGCCTCAGGATAGAGATCGCAGTCTGTTCTTCAGTGAACTCTCTGGGCCACATTGTCTCCATTTCTGTCTGTGCTGCTAAAAACAGCAGCGTCCTGGGTTGTGCACCCCACAGCAGCACTCTCAGCCCTCACTTCCAGGTCCAAAGTGTCTCTCCCTCTGTGCTTCTAAAACTGCCAGCCACCCCCAGCTCATTTTTTTAGAAGGGCTGGAGGACGGGCAGAGGGAGAGAGAGAATCTTACGCACACTCCAAGCTCAGCACAAGCCCAGTGTGGGGCTCAATCTCAGGGCCCTGAGACCATGTCCTGAGCCAAAATCAAGAGTCAGATATTAACCAACTGAGCCACCCAGGTGCCCTAAATATTTGCTCTTCTGAAAGTTAGTATTTATTAAACATGTAATATTTTAAAATTAAATTTCTGAGTCTAATTTAAATTTAAAGTCACTTAAAATGCTAAGTCTCAGCATCCAGAGACTCAGTATATGAGTAAGGTTCAGGCTGAGACAGGGAATCACTGCGTGCCATTTTTATAACATCTAAAAGAAATCCCTTGGGCGCCTGGGTGGCTCAGTTGGTTAAGCGACTGCCTTCGGCTCAGGTCATGATCCTGGAGTCCCAGGATCGAGTCCCACATCAGGCTCCCTGCTCAGCAGGGAGTCTGCTTCTCTCTCTGACCCTCTTCCCTCTCGTGCTATCTCTCATTCTCTCTCTTTTAAATAAATAAATAAAATCTTTAAAAAAATAAATAAAAGAAATCCCTCTGTAACATAACTATTATTGGTCCATTTTAAAACTAAAAAAATTAGAGCTTAATGAATTTAGGCTTAATGTTGAGCCAAAGATAGTAAGTTCATGCCTTTTGAACTGGGATAATGGGCACTGAAAGGTTTAAAGACTGCAATTCCTTAAGTGAACTCTAGGGGGTCCAGTGAATTAGAATTGGAGCAAGGCCCTTTTGCTTGGAGGTGTGGGGAGGTTGTGCCAGCACGATGTCATCAGAATAGAGCTCAGAATTCATTAAGGCTGTTAGATGGGTTGCCATATTGGGCCTCTGTTGATGTTCCCTGTGAAAGAAGAGAGGGAACCTGCCAGGAGCAGAAAAACCTGAGTGTTTGTGTGTGTGTGTGTGTATGTGTGTGTGCGTGTGTGTGTGTGTATTCTCCCTTCTGAGCATATGTTAGCTCCTGTAACCCACATCACCTAAATATTCTGTCCCAGTATAATCAGCAAGCATGTCTGACTCCTGAGGTAACTGAAGTACTAAGGGAGTCAGTGACTTATCTGGGTCCACAGCTGGTACTGGGTGAGGTGGCAGAGAAGGGGAGGGACCCGATCAGCTGATTCCTTTTGACCATTACACTAAACCATTTCACTGCAGGACAATAAAAGGAACAATACACTGTCCCCCACAGCAGAGACAAAACTGATACTGAACACTAACTGACACAAATTATTACAATGTGCTGCAGCACAGGTGCAGGACCTGAGGGATTAGGTGTCTTCAGAGAATAAGTAAAATGCCAGTAAATTCTCAGTTGCCTTTTCAATATAAAAGGCCTGTCTTCATGTTTCTGAGCAACGTTTCTGCAGTATGGGATTCCAAGGGGAATGGCAGAGTGGGTGTGAGAATCATCCTGCCACACCCCAAACAGACACATTTACCAGGAATTTCTTTCCAGATTGGGAGCCCTCTCACCCCGTCTGCCCAGCACTCACAGGGCACAGGAAGGCCCAGAACTACTCATATTTGTGGCAGATAATGAACAACCCCAGGGAACTATCTAAGCCACCACTTCTGAGAAACCTGAACCAGCCCCACCTTCCTGCCTCTGGCCTGACAAGTCCTGTTAACAGGGACATTTCTTACCTTGTTGCTGGGGACCCAGCCAGACCAACAAAATGCCACTGCTGAAAGCAGTCATTTTCTTGTCTCTCAGCCCTGTGAGTTGTCCCCCAGGAACTTCGGTCTACAGAAAACCTCAAGAAATTCTTCTTGTTGCCTTTTTGCATATAATTTTTTTCATGGGAATTTCCCTTCCTTGCGTGCAGTTGGCCACAGTCAGTTAAAGCTGGAGCAACCTGAAATATCAATTTCCAGAGCAAGAGATGACTGTGCACACATATCTTAGAAAGTGCCCACTGGCTTAACAAAAGAGCCATGCACTGGTAAACCAGATCAGGGAGAGAGTATCTCACATTTGTCTCAACAAAGCTTACTTAGAGTCGCTTAAGTGGGAAGAACAAGAAACTTCCACTTTGACCTTGAAAATAAATTTCTTAAGGAAACAAGATAGGGCCATGTACTACTGTGGCTGCTGGATTTGGACCCACAGCATTAGAGTTGCCAAGAGAAGCTGCACAAGAACCATCTTCAGGTCTGACCACACCCACATCCTTCTCAATATGGGCAACCACAGAGGCTGCACAGCTGGGTGCCCAGCCAGAGCCTCTCCCTCTGCAGTATTTCCTGAGCTTGGCAGGAAAATGTATTAGATTCTGTTCACACAGTGAGCCCCATATGATATCGGCAATTATGGTACAGATTAAAGCAGTTTGAACCGATATCCTACCAAATTAGGCTGTCTGGGAACTCTGAAAATACAGAGTGAATGGTTCACAGGAAAATCCATTTGTCTGTTAATGCACTGTAGAGAAAGATTTCTAGTATCTGAATGGCTCAAAATGAAGACAGGAAAGGGGTATACAGATTACATAAGTATTTCTTATTATCACTTCCAATTTTATTCATGGGCATTGCAGTTTTTCAGAGGTAGAATGATCTGTCAAACATAAAAATTCCATGCCTTTACTACCAGCCTGTGGCCCTACTGAAAGAATCTACTGATTGTTATATCCCTAAGTATATGGCAGTTATTTGGGCATAGGAGACACCAAGGTATAAATCCTGTATCCTGGAGATAGAAGCAGCACCTCACTCCACATTCAGGGTCAATACTAGGACAAAAGGAACACACACTCTCCATTGGAACAAGCCCCTGAGAACAACAGGTGCCTACAACATGGTGGATATGCCTCTAAAACCTTGTTCTCTGGGGTTCTGGAAAGAAAATAAAAAATCCTGAATACGTATCAGATGGTTAAAAAGAAGGATAATGGATACTCCCTTTATCTGTAAAGAAAAGATGGCAAAGGCCTCTCACAAATTAATAAATTTAAAAATCATGACTGAGAATAAAATTCTGTAATTAGTAGCTGGATAGTTGCCAGTTTTCAACAAATAGTGATAACCAAAAGTATTGTGTGAAATTACAAAACCTCCTCCCCCACCTCCTTAGAGTCCACTTGCAAATGTTGAGATAAGATCTTTACTTCAGAAGAACTTGATACTTTTGGTAACTTGGATATCTGAGCACGTAATCACGATGCATGCAGTTTACCTCTGGTTCCTGAGATCATGACAACACCTTCATTCTCTGTTTCTCCTTCTAGGAATCAGGTGGTGCTATCAAGTGCAGAGATGCTATGGAAGCAGAATGAATTCCTGCCACAGCAGTGTCAGAACCTTCCCCGGGGCAAACTCAGGATTTTGTGTCCCACACACTGCCCATCATGATTCTTGACTGGGGTGAGTTCCAGGGGGAGAAACCTGAAGGCCTGGGTCTCAACAAGGCTTCACCTGTCCCCTAACACATCTACAGAAAGAAGGTAAGAAGACCCCTGAATGAAATATGGAGTCAGAGAACAATGAACACTTTCTAGAAAGAAGTGAATGAAGGGTGCCTCGTTGGCTCAGTTGGTTAAGTGTCTGCCTTCAGCTGAGGTCATCATCTCAGGGTTCCCGGGGTCGAGCCCTGCATCAGGCTCTCCACTCAGCAGTAAGTTGCTTCTCTTTCTCCCTCTGTGATCTCTCTTACTTTCCCTCTCACTCAAATAAATAAATAAAATCCTTTTTTATAAAAAGAAGTGAATGAAAAGGGGGATTAAGCTTCTCACAGTATCTGTGCTAAATATTTTACACAGATTATTTTATTTAATTCTCAAAAGAGCAGTGCAGAATGGATTGAATTGGCCACATGGGGAGATGGAGTCACCCTGACTTTCCAACACACAACAACCATGAGACACTACAGTGATGACAGGAGGGAAAGGACAGCCTTATCTATGTGGCTCTGAAGTGACAAGATACTATGTGGCTGTCAAAAACCTGTTTTTAGAAGAACTGTATGTCAAGTTTACAAATTTATTAAGGGGCAGAGCAAATTTCCTCAGGTTGGGGCCTTAGTCCGTCACCACTTCTAAAATTTCCAGGGAATCCAGAACATGTTGCCCCAAGAGAGGACTTGATCAAGATGGAGGGCCAAAGGTAGAGTCAGTATTTCCAGCACTAATGAAGTCAGCATTTTTTTTGGTTTTACATTTAATAATGAGATTATTTATATAAGAATATAAAATATAATTGTGTATATAACACGTAATATGTTTATATATTTATATTTTCCCATCTACTACTACTATACTAATATACTAATACTAATAATACTCTGTAACACTCTGAAAAAAAAAGAAAAACTAAAAAGCTACAATTAACCATAATGGCAATAGTATTTACCATGGAACAGTGGGTCCACAAATTCTGCCCACACCAGGCAAGTCCTAGTTTTGTAAATAAAGTTTTATTGAAACACAATCTTGACCATACGCTTACAAATCTTCTGTAGCTCTTTCCACTACAAAGACAGAGTTGAGTAGTTGCAACAGAGACCCACAAAGCCTAAAATGTTGACTATTTGGCCCTTTACAGAAGAAGTTTGTCAATCATTGCCCTCAATGATATACTGTGAGTGACATTTATTTTTATTTTGTTTTATTTTATTTTTTATTTTTTTTAAAGATTTTATTTATTTATTTGACAGAGAAAGACACAGCAAGAGAGGGAACACAAGCAGGGGGAGTGGGGAGAGGGAGAAGCAGGGTTTCCTGCTGAGCAGGGAGCCTGATGCATGGCTCGATCTGAGCCATCTGGGATTATGATCTGAGCCGAAGGCAGATGCTTAATGACTGAGCCACCCAGGCACCCCTATTTTAATTTTGTTTCCCTATTTCTCAGTGTTTCCTCAGTGACCCTTTGCTAAATATCCATCCTCCCTATACTAACTGACTTTAAAAAATTTTTTTATTATGTTATGTTAATCACCTACAATACATCATTAGTTTTTGATGTGGTGATCCACGATCCATTGTTTTCTTTAACACCCAGCGCTCCATGCTGTACGTGCCCTCCTTAATACCCATAACCGTGCTAACCCATACCCCATCCCCCTCTCCTCTAAAACCCTGTTTGTTTCTCAGAGTCCATAGTCTCTCTCCCTCTGATTTCCCCCCCTTCATTTTTCCCTTCCTTCTCCTAATGTCCTCCACGCTATTCCTGATGTTCCACAAATAAATGAAACCATATGATAATTGACTTTCTCTGCTTGACTTATTTCACTTAGCATAATCTCCTCCAGTCCCATCCCTGTTGATGTAAAAGTTGGGTATTCATCCTTCCTGATGGCTGAGTAACATTCCATTGTATATATGGACCACATCTTCTTTATCCATTCATCTGTTGAAGGGCATCTCAGCTCCTTCCACATTTTGGCTATTGTGGACCTTGCTTCTATGAACATTGCGGTGTATATGGCCCTTCTTTCCACTACATCTGTGTCTGGGGTAAATACCCAGGAGTGCAATTGCTGGGTCATAGGGTAGCTCTATTTTAAAATTTTTGAGGAACCTCCACACTGTTATCCAAAGTGGCTGTACCAACTTGCATTCCCAACAACAGTGTAAGAGGGTTCCCCCTTTTCCACAACCTCTCCAACATTTGTTGTTTCTTTCCCTGTCCATTTTTGCCATTCTAACTGGTGTAATGTGGTATCTCAATGTGGTTTTGATTTGAATTTCCCTGATGCCTAATGATGATGAACATATTTTCATGTGTCTGTTAGCCATTTGTATGTCTTCTTCAGAGAAGTGTTTTTCATGTCTTCTGCCCATTTTTTGACTTGATTATTTGTTTTTTGGGTGTTGAGTTTGAGAAGTTCTTTATAGATCTTGGATACCAGCCCTTTATCTGTGGTGTCATTTGCAAATATCTTCTCCCATTCCGTGGGTTGCCTCTTTGTTTTGTTGACTGTTTCCTTTGCTGGGCAGAAGCTTTTTATCTTGATGAAGTCCCAAAAGTTCATTTTTGATTTCGTTTCACTAGCTTTGGAGATGTATCTTGAAAGCAGTTGCTGTGGGCGATGTCAAAGAGGTTACTGCCTATGTTCTCCTCTAGGATGTTGATGGATTCCTTTCTCATATTGAGGTCTTTCATCCACTTTGAGTTTATCTTTGTGAATGGTGTTAGAGAATGGTTGAGTTTCATTCTTCTGCATGTGGCTGTCCAATTTTCCCAGCACCATTTATTGAAGAGACTGTCTTTTTTCCATTGCATATTTTTTCCTGCTTTGTCAAAGATTATTTGACCATAGAGTTGAGGGACCATATCTGGGCTCTCTATTCTGTTCCATTGGTCTATGTGTCTGTTTTTGTGCCAGTACCATGCTGTCTTGGTGATCATAGCTTTGTAATATAGCTTGAAATCGGGCAATGTGATGACCCCTGCTTTGTATTTCTTTTTCAACATTTCCTTGGTGATTCGGTGTCTTTTCTGATTCCATACAAATTTTAGGATTTTTGTTCCAGCACTTTGAAAAATGTCATTGGAATTTTGATCAGGATGGCATTGAATGTATAGATTGCTCTGGGTAGCATAGACATTTTAACTATGTTTATTCTTCCGATCCATGAGCATGGAATATTTTTCCATCTTTTTGTGTCTTCTTCAATTTCTTTCATGAGTGTTTTGTAGTTCCTAGAATATAGATCCTTTACCTCTTTGGTTAGGTTTATTCCGAGGTATCTTATGGTTTTTGGTGCTATAGTAAACGGAATTGTTTCTCATTTCTCTTTCTACAGTTGTGTTGTTAGCGTATAAGAAAGCAACTAATTTCTTTGCATTGATTTTGTATCCTGCCACATTACTGAATTGCTGTAAGAGTTCTATTATTTGGGGGTGGAGTCTTTTGGGTTTTCCACATAAAGTAACATGTAGTCTGCGAAAAGAGAGAGTTCGAATTCTTCTTTGCCAAGTTGAATACCTTTGATTTCTTTTTGTTGTCTGATTGCTGTTGCTAGGACTTCTAGTACTATGTTGAACAATAGTGGCGAGAGTGGGCATCCTTGACATGTTCCTGATCTTAAGGGAGAGGCTCTCAGCTTTTCCCCATTGAGGATGATATTCGCTCTGGGTTTTTCATAGATGGATTTTATGAATTTGAGGAATGTTCCCTCTATCCCTATACTCTGAAGAGTTTTAATCAGGAAAGGATGCTGTATTCTGTCAAATGCTTTTTCTGCTTCAATTGAGAGGACCATATGGTTCTTCTCTATCCTCTTATTAATGTGTTCTATCACATTGATTGATTTGCAAATGTTGAACCACCCTTGCATCTCAGGGAGAAATCCCACTTGGTCGTGGTGGATGATCCTTTTAATGTATTGTTGGATCCTATTAGCTAGGATTTTGTTGAGGATTTTGGAATCCATATTCTTCAGGCATATATGTCTGAAATTCTCCTTTTTGATGGGGTCTTTGCCTAGTTTGGGGATTAAGGTAATGCTGGCCTCATAGAATGAGTTTGGAAGTTTTCCTCTGTTTTTATTTTTTGAAACAACTTCAGTAAAAAAAGGTATTATTTCTTCTTTGAATGTTTGGTAGAATTCCCCAGGGAATCTATCAGGCCCTGGACTCTTGTTTTTGGGAGGTTTTTGATCACTGCTTCAATCTCGTTACTGGTTATTGACTTATTCAGGTTGTCAATTTCTTCCTGTTTCAGTCTTGGCAGGTTATAGGTTTCCAGGAAGGCCTCCATTTCATCCAGATTGCTCAGTTTATTGGCATATAGTTGTTGATACTAATTTTTAATAATTGTTTCAATTTCCTTGGTGTTAGTCGTGAACTCTCCCTTTTCATTCATAATTTTATTAATTTGGGTCCTTTCTTTTTTCTTTTGGATAAGTCTGGCCAGTAGTTTATCAATCTTATTAATTATTTCAAAGAACCAACTTCTGGTTTCATTGATCTGATCTACTGTGTTCCTGGTTTCTAATTCATTGATCTCTGCTTTAATTTTAATTATTTCTCTTCTACTGCATGGCTTAGGCATTGTTTGTTGCTTTTTCTCTAGTTCTTTAAGGTGTAGAGTGAGTTGGTGAATTTAGGACTTTTCTGTTTTTTTGAGTGAGGCTTGGATGGCTATGTATTTCCCCCTAAGGACTGCCTTTGCAGTATCCCATAGGTTTTGGACCGATGTGTTTTCATTCTCATTGATCTCCATTAATTGTTTAAGTTCTTCTTTGATTTCCTGGTTGACCCAAACATTCTTGAGCAGAGTGGTCTTTAGCTTCCAAGTGTTTGAATTTCTTCCAAAATTTTCTTATGATTGAGTTCCAGTTTTAAAGCATTATGCTCTGAGGATACACAGGGAATAATGTCAATCTTTTGGTATCGGATGAGACTTGATTTGTGACCCAGTATGTGGTCTATTCTGGAGAAAGTTCCACGTGTGCTCGAGAAGAATGAGTATTCTGTTGTTTAGGGTGGAATGTTCTGTATATATCTATGAGGTCCATCTGGTCCAGTGTGTCATTCAAAGCTCTTGTTTCCTTGTTAATTTTCTGCTTAGATGATCTGTCCATTGATGAAAGTGGAGTATTGAGGTCTCCTACAATTAACGTATTGTTATCAATATGACTCTTTATTTTGGTTAACAGTTGGCTTATGTAGATGTATGCTCCCATGTTGGGGGCATAGATATTTACAATTGTTAGGTCTTCTTGTTGGATAGACCCTTTAAGAATGATATAGTGTCCTTTTGTGTCTCTAATTACAGACTTTAGTTTAAAATCTAATTTGTCTGATATAAGAATTGCTACCCAGGCTTTCTTTTGAGGTCCGCTGGCAGGGAAGATGGATCTCCATCCCTTCACTTTCAGTCTGGATGTATCTTTAGGTTCAAAATGAGTCTCTTGTAGACAGCATATGGATGGGTCCTGTCTTTTTATCCAATCTGCAACCCTGTGCCGTTTTATGGGAGTGTTTAGGCCATTCACATCGAGAGTGATTATTGAAAGATATGAATTAATTGTCATCATGTTGCCTGTGAAGACCTTGTTTTTATAGATTGTCCCTCTAAATTTCTGTTGTATATTACTCTTGGGGTCTTTCTCCTTTTATAGAACCCCCCTAAATATTTCTTGCAGGGCCAGCTTAGTGGACACATATTCTTTCAGTTTCTGCCAGTCGTGGAAGCTCTGCATCTCTCCATCCATTCTAAATGACAGCCTTCTCAGATAAAATGTTCTTGGCTGCATGTTCTTCTCATTTCGTACCCTGAATATGTCTTGCCAGGCCTTTCTGGCTTGCCAGTTCTCTGTGGATAAGTCTGATGTTATTCTGATGTTCCTCCTTCTGTATGTAAGGAATCTCTTCCCCCTAACTTCCCTTAAGATGGTTTCCTTGGTTTTAAGATTTGGAAGTTTTACTATTACATACTGGAGTCTTGGCCTGTTTTCCTTGATCTTGGAGGGGTCCTCTCTGCCTATAGGATGCGAATGTTTGTTTCATTCCCCAGATTAGGGAAATTCTCCACTACTATTTGCTCAAATACATCTTCTAGTCTGCTCTCTCTCTCCACTCCCTCCAGGATTCCAATTATTCTGACATTGGAATGTTTCATGGTGTCACTTAATTCTCTAATTCTATTTTCATGGATTCTGAGTTGTTTTCCCCTGGCCTCCTCTTTTCCCTTTTTATCTATTATATTGTCTTCCAGGTCGCTTATTCATTCTTCTATCTCAGCTACCCTAGCTGTTAGATTATCTACATTGGATTGGATCTCACTGATAGCATTTTTATGTTCTGCCAGTTCAGCTTTCATTTCTGCCCTTAGAGATTCTATGTTGCTTTTAATTGATTTCTCCATTCTAGCCATTGTCTTCACAATTGCTAGCCTGAATTCTATCTCCGACATCTTGGTTATATCTGCATTCATTTGTAAATCTGCAGCATAAGTCATAATCTCTGAATCTTTTCTATTTTGGGGGCTCCTCCTCCTAGTCATTCTCTTGATGGGTGGTTGAGGGAATGTATAGAGTCCAAATTATTGACCAGAACCCCAGCAAGATGCACCTGTTTTCTTGGGACCTTAGTATTGCTGGCTTCTTGTTTACTCAGCCTGTCTTCTGGGGTAGGGGCCTGCCGCGCTCTCACTCAGGCAACCCTGTTTTGGCAGAGTTGCCCTGCCCCCTTGTGGTGGGGGATGGGCTCCATGGGAATCAGTTTTTGGGGCTTTTGTTCTCTGGTGGCTTCCATGTCTCTTCTGTGAGTCAGAGCAGAAGAGACTTTTTTGAACACTCTGCCTCAGAACAAAGAGACTGCAGTCTGTCCTTCAGTGGGCTCTCCAGGCCACACTGTCTCCATTTCTGTCCATGCTGCTATAACCTGCAGCGGCCTGGGTTGTGGGCCCCTCCGCGGCGCTCCCAGTCCTGCCTCCTGGTCAGGGCACGTCTCTGCCCTTTGTGCTTCTAAAACCGCTGGCTGCCTCCAAATCACATGCACAACACCGCTGCTCCAGTTTTCTATCCCAGGGGCTGCCCTAAAGTCCTTTCCCTACCGCTACCGGTCTGTGAGTCTGTGCCCAGTCCCCAGTGCGCGAGGCTGTCCCTCAGCGGTGGTGTAGGATCCCCATGGCCAGGCACCCTCCCGCTGCCATTTATCCTCTGATCTGCCCACGGAATCACGGTTCCCCGCTTCGTACCTTGAAACCAACCACCTGTGATATTCTGTTTGTATAAATCAAGATCTTCTTACATCTCAGGCTGGTTTTGTGGGTGCTCAGAGTGGTCTGGGGACCAGTTGAAATAGGATCCCCTACTCCTCCGCCATCTTTCCTAGTCCCCTTGGGTTTTCCACATAAAATATCATATCATCTGCAAACAGTGAGAGTTTGACTTCTTCTTTGCCAATTTGGATGCCTTTGATTTCTTTCTGTTGTCTGATTGCTGTGGCTAGGACATCTAATACTATGTTGAAGAGCAGTGGTGATAGGGAACATCCCTGCTGCATTCCTGACCTTAGGGGAAAAGCTCTCAGCTTTTCCCCATTGAGCATGATATTCGCTGTGGGTTTTTCATAGATGGCTTTTATGATATTGAGGTATGTACCCTCTATCCCTATACTCTGAAGAGTTTTGATCAAGAAAGGATGCTGTACTTTGTCAAATGCTTTTTCTGCATCTATTGAGAGGATCATATGGTCATTGTTCTTTCTTTTATTAATGTATTGTAACACATTGATTGATTTGCAGTTGTTAAACCAACCATGCAGCCCAGGGATGAATCCCACTTGGTCGTGGTGAAAGATCCTTTTAATGTGCTGTTGTATCTTATTGGCTACTATTTTGGTGAGAATTTTTGCATCCGTGTTCATCAAGGATATTGGTCTGTAATTTTCCTTTTTGATGGGGTCTTTGTCAGGGGATCAAGGTAATGGTGGCCTCATAAAACGAGTTTGGAAGTTTTCCTTCCATTTCTATTTTTTGGAACAGTTTCAGAAGAATAGGTATTAATTCTTCTTAAATGTTTGGTAGAATTCCCCTGGGAAGCCATCTGGCCCTGGGCTTTTCTTTCTTGGGAGATTTTTGATAACTGCTTCAATTTCCTTAGTGGTTATAGGTCTGTTCGGGTTTTGTATTTCCTCCTGGTTCAGTTTTAGTAGTTGATACGTCTCGAGGAATGCATCCATTTCTTCCAGATTATCTAATTTGCTGCCATACAATTTCTTGTAATATGTTCTTATAATTGTTTGTATTTCTTTGGTGTTGGTTGTGATCTCTCCTCTTTCATTCATGATTTTGTTGATTTGGGTCATTTCTCTTTTCTTTTTGATCAGTCTGGCCAGGGGTTTATCAATCTTGTTAATTCTTTCAAAGAACCAGCTCCTAGTTTCGTTGATCTGTTCTACTGTTGTTTTGGTTTCTAGTTCATTGATTTCTGCTCTGATCTTTATTATTTCTCTTCTCCTGCTGGGTTTAGGCTTTATTTACTGTTTTTTCTCCAGCTCCTTTAGGTGTAGGATTAGGTTGTGTATTTGAGAACTTTCTTGTTTCTTGAGCTTGTATTGCTCTATAGTTTCTTCTTAGGACGGCCTTTGCTGCATCCCAAAGATTTTGAACAGTTGTGTTTTCATTTTCATTTGTTTCCATGAACTTTTTTAATTCTCCTTTATTTTCCTGGTTGACCCATTCATTCTTTAGTAGGATGCTCTTTAGCCTCCATGCATTTGAGTTCTTTCTGACTTTCCTCTTATGGTTGAGTTCCAGTTTCAAAGCATTATGGTCTGAAAATACGCAGGGAATTATCCCAATCTTTTGGTAGCAGTTGAGACCTGATTTGTGACCTAGGATGCAATCTATTCTGGAGAATGTTCCATGGGCACTAGAGAAGAATGTGTGTTCCATTGTTTTAGGATGGAATGTTCTGAATATGTCTGTGAAGTCCATTTGGTCCAGTGTGCCATTTAAAGTCTTTATTTCCTTGTTGATCTTTTCCTTAGATGATCTCTCTATTTCAGTGAGGGGGGTGTTAAAGTCCCCCACTATTATTGTATTGTTGTCCATGTTCCTTTCCTTTGGTTATTAATTGCCTTATAAAATTGGCTGCCCCCATGTTAGGGGCATAGATATTTACAATTGTTAGATCTTCTTGTTGGATAGACCCATTAAGTAGAATATAATGTCCTTCATCATCTTTTATTACAGTCTTTGGTTTAAAATCTAATTTGTCTGATATAAGGATTGCTGCCCTAGCTTTCTTTTGGTGTCCATTAGCATGGTAAATCGTTTTCCATCCCCTCACTTTCAATCTGGGGGTGTCTTTGGGTCTAAAATGAGTCTCTTGCAGACAGCATATCGATGGGTCTTGGTTTTTTTTATCCAATCTGATAGCCTGTGTCTTTTGATTGGGGCATCTCACCCATTTACATTCAGGGTAACTATTGAAAGGTATGAATTTAGTGCCATTGTATTACCTGTAAGGTGACTGTTACTGTATATTGTTTGTGTTCCTTTCTGGTCTATGTCATTTTTAGGCTCTCTCTTTCTGATCTTTGCTGCTTTTAGGCTCTCTCTTTGCTTAGAGGACCCCTTTCAATATTTCTTGGAGGCCCGGTTTCATGTTTGCAAATTCCTTTATTTTTTGTTTGTTCTGGAAGCTTTTTATCTCTCCTTCTATTTTCAATGACAGCCTTGCTAGATACAGTATTCTTGGTTGCATATTTTTCTCAGTTAGTGCTCTGAATATATCATGCCTGTCCATTCTGGCCTGCCAGGTCTCTGTGGATGGGTCTGTGCCAATCTCATGTTTCTACCATTCTAGGTTATAGATCTCTTCTCCCAAGCTGCTTTCAGGATTTTCTCTTTGTCGCTGAGACTCGTAAATTTTACTATTAGATGTCAGGGTTTTGACCTATTTGTATTGCTTTTAAGGGGGGATTGTCTCTGCCTCCTGGATTTTGATGCCTGTTTCCTTTCCCAAATTCGGGAAGTTCTCTGCTGTAATTTGCTCCAATATACCTTCTGGTATATTCTTCTAGGATCCCAATTATTCTAATGTTTTTTCATCTTATGGTATCACTTATCTCTCGAATTCTGTCCTCTTGATCCAGTAGTTGTTTATCTCTCTTCTCAGTTTCTTTATTTTCCATAATTTGGTCTTCTATATCATTAATTCTCTCTTCTGCCTCATTTATCCTAGCAGTTAGAGCCTCCATTTTTGATTGCACCTCATTAATAGCCTTTTTGAATTTGACTTCGTTAGATTTTATTTCTTTTATTTCTCCAGAAAGGGTTTCTCTAATGTTTTCCATGCTTTTTTCAAGCCCAGCTAGTATCTTTTAAAATCATCAATCTGAACTCTAGTTCGGACATCTTACTAATGTCCATATTGATTAGGTCCCTGGAGTCAGTACTGCTTCTTGTCCTTTTTTATGAGGTGATTTTGTCCATCTTGTCATTTTGTCCAGGGGAGAATAGATGAATGAGAGAATAAAATGCTAACAGGGTAAGAGTGTCCCCAGAAAACACTCCCACTAAACAATCAGAAGATATCTGAAACCAGGGCAAAAGAAAGGGAAAGAAAGAAAAAAGAAAATAAAAAGATAAAAACAAACAAACAAAAATGAAAACAGAAACAAAAAATAGAATATGATCAAATGTGATCAGGCTGGTGCATAGATCAGTGCTACACACTAGATTTTGGGTGTATTTTGGTCTGTTAGAAGAAAGTGCCTCCCAAAATTTTAAAGAAAGAAAAACATATATGTACAAAAATAAGGGTTAATATGATGAAGGGATGGAATATGAGTGTAAAGATGAAAATTAAAAAAGACTTTATAAAAGGAGTTGATAAGATAAGAAGTTGTTTGAAAAAAGAAAGAAGAGGATTAAAAAAAAGGGGGGGAGAGAATGTGATCAGGCAGGAGACTAGAAGAAAGCCATACACTAGAGATTTAGGGTGTATTTTGGTCTGTTAGAAGAATCTTTATCCCAAAATTTTAAAGAGAGAAGAACTTATATATATATACCAAAAATAAGGTTAAGTACTATGAAGGGATAGAATATGACTCTAAAAATGAAAAATAAAAAAGATTTTTTTAAAAAGGGATTGATAAGATGTTTGTTGAAAAAGGGAAAAAGAAATTTCAAAAAAAAAAGAAAAAGAACGTTAAAAAAATTAACTTTGAAAGACTAAAGAATCATGTGAAAAAGTCATGAATTCTATGTGCAGTATTCCTCTAGCGCTGGAGTTCTGCCATTCTCATTGATGGGTAAATTTGGTCTTGGTGGGCTGTTCTTGCTGATCTTCTGGGGGAGGGGCCTGTTGCCGTGGTTCCCAAATGTCTTTGCCGGAGGCGGAATTGCCCCACCCTTGCCTGGTCTAGGCTAAGTAATCTGCTCGGGTTTGCTCTCGGGAGCTTTTTTCCCTGCAAGCTTTCCTTATAGCTTTGGAGGATGAGAGTGAAAATGGTGGCCTCCCAATCTCCACCCTGAGGAGCTGAGAACTTGGGGCCCCACTCCTCAGTGAACCCCCTGATAAAAGCAGTCAATCACTCCCATCTCCCCGGTCTCTGGCCGCACTCCGTGCTCACACGGCCTGTGACCGAGCATTTCTATCTCTGGCACACGACCCCATTTGGAGTCTCTAAACCCAGCAGACTCCTGCGGTGCACTTCTGCACCAGTCTTCCCAGGGGAGGAAGGGGAGTCTCCCCGGATCTGCCACTTGTTGGGTCCCTGCTGGAAGAGCAGTGGCCCGACTGTGCCACGGATCATGGTTTATGGCAACCCCGAGCTGAGAGCCCACTCCCTAGCTCCATCTCTGCAGCCAGCTTCCCCGCTCTGATACATGGGAGCTCTGCCACTCTGAGGCACCCCTGGTCTTTCTGTGACCCCAAGGGTCTTGAGACCACACTGTCCCACAAGGGTTCCACACCCCCGCTTAGCCACTGGAGCGACGTCCCTCAGCGCAGCAGACTTCTCAAAGTTCTAATTTTGTGCTCTGCTGCTCTATCCCTTGCCAGTAGCGGCTGACGGAGGCCCCCCTCTCCCACCATCTATCTCCCTGAATATCGCCTCAGATTCACTTCTCCGCACGTCCTACCTTCCAGAAAGCGGTCGCTTTTCTGTTCAGAGAGTTGCTGCTATTCTTTTCTTCGATCTCCTGTTGAGTTTGTAGGTGTTCAGAATGGCTTGATAGCGCTCTAGCTGAATTCCTGAGACCAGATGAAATTTAGTTCTCCTACTCCTCCGCCATCTTGCTCCTCCCTCCCCCTTTCCTGCTCTTAATCACAGGTTTGTAAGCTGTTGGAACAGGAAGGGCCCTTTGGACATACGTAGGTCAATCAATGCCCACACATCAAATGGGATGTGGGGGTCCAGCGATGGCAAATGCCTTGTCCAAAGCTAGTTATCCATAGAGGCAGGGCTACAGCTGTTTTTCCAAAGATCACAGAATAGCTTCCAAGAGGCTTCTTCTTTCAACATATCAGAGAACTGGGTTTGTTTTCCAAGTTGAGTTTTATTTTTTATTTATTTATTTTTTTGTGATGGCAAAGTCCATTTGCACAGTTTATTTTAAAAGAGACAGCTGTAAAGTAGAAATGCAGATGTTTTCCTGTTGTAAAGACAGCAGTTACAAAAGAGAAGGAATAAATATGACACTGGGAAGTATTTTTAAAAATACAGAAAACCCCTGGTATTTGCAAGCAATCCCAAGTTGAGTTTTAATAAGGAATCTATTTTTCTGTGGGAGATAGAATTCCTCAAATTTCTTCTTTTATTCCAGGAAAATATAGTCATCACAGAAAGTATTTTCTCATTTTGCTTTCCCTGAAAAAAATTTGTGTTGTCAAATGGCAAAAGTGGCTTACTAAAAGTGGAGACCATTGTTCACATTTCTCAAGTATATTTCTATTGGCATGTTCACCTTTTCAGTTAGTGAAGCGTATCATCTTCAGAAATACAATCCTAAACTGCTGACACAGTAGGCCTGGTGTTTGTGAGAACAGAAGAGGTTTCCTTTGATGCATCTCTGAGCAGTTTCACACACTTGAGCACCTGGAAATCAAAGTCTCTTAATTCTCTGAACACTGTTTCTGGTAATTTAGAAAAGTCATTGGATGACCAGTTAGTCCTGAGCTTCTTTTTCTTTCTTTTGTTTTTTCTTTCACTTTCTTTCTTTCTCCCTTTCTTTCTCTCTCTCTCTCCCTCCCTCCCTTTCCTCTCTATCTGTTGCCTCTCTATCCCTTCCTTCCTTCCTTCTCTCCTTCCACCCTTTCTTTTTTCCTTCTTTCTTTCCTTTGCTCCCTCCTTCTTTCCTCTCTCTCTTTCTGTTTATTTTTCTTTGCTCTCATCATATCCATTTTCTATTCGCAGTTTTCCATGATTGCTGCCTCCATCAAAACAGACATTTAGATCAATTAATCTGAGGAACATAAAATATCAGATGCCATGAAGCCTATATTCAAGGACTTTTAATGACCTCAAAAGAGCAAATTGCCAGTACAAAGTTTCTACCTGTTGGCCCTGACAGCCTCAGGAGAAGGCTTATATTTTTGTAGAAGCTCTAGCCAGTGTGATAACCTCTAACCAGGCTGGATCAAGATATTTGTAGAAGGAACTAAGTTCATAGTAACTCCTCCTGGTAAGTAACTTTGCTCTTTTTATATCCTGTGGAAATATACTGAGAGATGCTTTTTAGAAAAAACAATGTAGAATCAACTTAGCATTTGGACACAATTTTGCAGCTACTGGTCGCTATATATGAAACAAAACTACTTTGTAAATGGTTTATTTACTTCCCTGCTTGCAAGCAGATTGAAATTCTACTTTTAGAAAATATGTACATAAAGGTATAGATGCAGGCCTGAAATTACAATATTTCTGTGACCTTGTCTGTGATATATTTGTGTAAGTTATTGGTTCAAGATGATATTCATGTAGGTGGCCTTTTAAGTGAGAAACACTTTGATGAAGTACCTGTAGTATTAATAGTGCTCCTTTCTTAATGAATAGTGTTCCTTTCTGTAATAACCCACAAAAACTCTATGATTGCTTCTGATTTCATCTTTAAGAGCAGTGGAAAAAATTTAACTCACAGTAGATGACTATAGAACATCAATAAATAAACACATTATTATTACTCTAGTTTCTTGGTGGGTAGGCTCAATTTAGTCAAAAATTGAGCTATTGCGGCTCTTGTGATATTGCCTAGAGATGGTCCAGTTTAATGGAATTTGTGAGCTCAGTAAACTCTTTCAGTTCCAGAATCCATGAAAAGAAGCTGTCAGCATGGTTTTACATCCTTGTTTTTTCATTTATTGAAGACAGTTTCTATGATGGAAGCTAGAGGTAAAAGGGTACCCAAGACACAGCCCCAACACTCAAAAAGTTTGTAGCCTAGTGGATAAGTATTCTAGATTGTGGCTTGATTGAACCTCATGTATTTTGGCCTGTGGTTGCCAGCCACATAGAATGTCGGATTCATGAGCTCTTTTGCTTTCTCTAATTTATATAATAAATACTTATTGCTTATAAAATCCATATATTTGTTTAGTGGAAAATTTGATAAAGGGCCCCCAAACCATCTGATTAAAGACAATAATACTATTAGCTAATATTTATTGAGAGTCAGATATCATACTGCCTGGTTTCTGTGCCTTATCTCAATTCTTAAGAGTACTATACAGGAAATTTTCTTATTCTAATTTCACTGATGGGGAAACTGAGGCTTAGAGAGTTCAGTTATTTACTTACATTCACATGGCTAGTTACTATGCCAAAGTTTGGGACCAAACAGTTCCTTGTTTGTTCCATAATGCATGGTCTATACCATTATATGCTATTAGAAACATTAAGCCATGCTTTTATTCTGAATATACAGTCCTTTGTAGTCTGACCTTTTAAATAGACTATGTAGTTGAATGTTTAATAGTAATAGCTCATAATTTGTATGACTCCTCATGCAGAAAACAATGCTTCTGCTTCTAATCATGGCACTAACATTGCCTCTCTTCCCCCCAAGACTTCAAGTTAGTCATTTATTTATTATGTTGAATGATATGTTGAATAATCATTTATTAAATTCTCACAATGTGATTCTTAGGGTATTTCTATAAACTGCAAGTCCTTTTGTTACCATTCAATTCAATCTTTCTGTATTGGCATCAAATTTGCTGGAAATATGGAAGCTGGCAGAAGAAAGGGAGCAGTTGTATTACATGCAGGACTCAGCTGCAGAACTTAGAGCTGCCTTTGCACTCCTGCTGGACAGCTGCAGAGAGAGCAAACCAAACAGGATCCTCTGGTGGGCAGCTCAGAATTGTAAGTCCATATCCTGGAACTTGGTAGGGTAATTTCAAGTTCAAAGGAACAGTCTTTCAGGAATAAATGGGATCATCATTAATATTTCACACTCTGTAACAACTCATCTGTTCTAGTATCAGTGAGGACTGAAATCTGGAAAGAACTTATGTTAAAATCAAACCAGATGTCTGCCCTTCAATGTGCAGAAATTTAAAAAAACCTATAAAATATTGAACATTCATCTATTAAATATTAAAATATATTGTCTATTTTTGTTCCTCTGTTAAAGTCACAGAAGTAGTAACTGTAAATTACACTCTAGGAAAAGAACTGATATGACACATGAAAACCTTTTAAGAAAAAAGATTTAGAAGTTTCAGGAACATGGTGAGAAAAGGTAAAATCAGACTCTCCAGTGCATGTGAGTGAGATGGGAAAGACAGACCCACGTTGCCCAGTCTGAGAGTTGTCAGTTCATCCATTCTTGACTACGTTCATATCTAATGTGATTTTGCTTGAGATTTATCTTTGTTTAATGTTAGCAATGTCTATCTATATATATTTATATAAATATTGGAAAAATATGGACACAATTTTAAAAGAAGCACACAGGGAGATTTCTGTAAAAGCTTTTCAGACAGTGTACATGGAATAGCTGGTGGAAGAACAAAGTGTTTGGTCCTGGCACATTGCTCAGGATTACAGGTAAAATATTTTAATTCTTCCCTTAAGGTAGGGAGAGGAGATAGGTGATGCAGGGAGGGCAGGCTAGGTGCTGGTGTTGGCTCAGAATTCTAGGATTTGTTCCCAGTTTAGTCATAAATAGCAGTGGGTTACTTGGAGAGGTAGTTGACTCTGTCCCAGTCCTAGGGGGAGTTGCTGCCTGAGCTAGAATGGAGGAGATTAACAAGGAGCTAACAAGCTAGAGCAACTGAGGGTCTCTACAGGGTGGAGCTGTTAATCCCTTAGGGATTTCTGTGTTGAAACATTTGTAAAGAAATTTGTGTATCTTATTTATTAGATTCCAAAAAGTAACCACAGGAAAAGAATGAACAAAAAATTGATAAACTTGCCATTTTGTCTGAATGTGATTCGTATTAGGTATTGACATATTTAACTGCATAAATGTATCCAGGAATGGCATAAGCTGGGTTTGTTTTTTTCCAAATTCAGACTAGTAAATTTGTTCATTCTTCATTAGCCTAGGGATGAAATTTGGCCTGGATGAGGGAGAACGTCTCACAGGGATGTTTCTCCCCTATACAATCTAGTCAAATGTTTTCAGAGAATCTTCACAAGGCTGGGGAAACATTGGAAAAGTGAAAGGAGTGATATATTTTGGTGTCTTTCTGGTTGTGATCATAGGCATGCATGAATTCATAAATTGAAAAGCAACTTTCTAGTTCCATTTTTTCCCCAACTGACTGCAATATAAATTCTAGCAATCTAATTAAATAATGGTGACACAGATGTAATTCATGAGGTCCTGAAATTTTTTTCATAGGAGAGTGTGGTGTAGAGAAAAATGTGTCCACATTCTGGATCTTTTACTTTCTGTGTAGTCATCCTTCAGCCAATAAATTTTGATTCACTGGTTATTGCTTTCTTAACAGTATAGAAATAATACATGCCCATTAGGGAAAAATTGGAAAAGAGAAAAAATAAAGTATTAAAAATGTATAATGACACTTATTCTGTTAACATTTGCTATATTTCCATCCATCATTCTGTCAAGGTAACAGCCATCTCACGTGGATGTTGTGGAACTAAGTGAAATTAAATATGGAAATATCTACTGCATAGGTTGGGATGTAGAAATTCATTAAAAAAAGTCAGTTCTACAAATTCCAATTATCACTCAGTGGAGTTCTTTTTAAATGCAGAGTACATAAAATTGTATTAATTATGATCTAGTCTACAGGTCACTTAAGAATAATTGGTCAGTATTTGCAGAATACTTTCAATTTCTAAGACTCATTGTTACATGTTTCTAAAAATGAGTAGCAGGTGCCTGGGTGGCTCAGTTTGTTAAGCGACTGCCTTCGGCTCAGGTCATGATCCTGGAGTCCCAGGATCGAGTCCCGCATCGGGCTCCCTGCTCAGCAGGGAGTCTGCTTCTCCCTCTGACCCTCCCCCTTCTCATGTGCTCTCTCTCTCTCTCATGCTCTCTCTCAAATAAATAAATAAAATCTTTTTAAAAAATAAATAAATAAATAAATAAATAAATAAATAAATAAAAATGAGTAGAATGTAGTAAGCATTACCTCATATATTGTTAATCTCAACATAAGTTGATCTCTCCCTTTTCAGTGGAAATGTCTGGATATAAACAAGGGAGATGTTTTATAATTGAATATATAAAATTATACTAATGTACATAAAAAGTCAAGTATTCACTTTTTTAATAAAGCATTTTATTTTTTATTTATTTGAGAGAGAGAGAACATGCATGTGAGAGAGAGAATGTGCACAGGAGCTGGGGGGAGAGGCAGACAGAGAAGGAGAAGCAGACTCCCAGCTGAGCAGTGAGCCCAATGTGGTGGGCTCCATCCAGGATGCTGGGATCATGAACTGAGCCAAAGTCAGATGCTTAACAGACTGAGCCACCCAGTGCCCCTCAAATATTCACTTTTAATAGTTTATATCTTCATTGGCTTATACCTACAAATTAAAAATTATATTATTACAAATATCACTTGAGAAATAGTTTTTTTAACCTTATATTTTATTAAACATTTTGTTCAGATTCTTCACATGCATCTAAAATATATACTTTAGAGCAAATTTCTGAGTCATCTTAGTTAGGGTCTGAGTGTCTGGGGATACTTTTTTGATGATGTCTTTGGATATTTTACTGGAACAGACATTTATCCACTTACAAAATAAAAGCATTTTTTTTCATTTATTCTGTCATTCTGTATATGTACAATGTAAGCATAGAGTATAAAGACTTTTGTCGCAGGTAATATTTACCAAATACATATTAAATGTCCTTATTTATTTATTTTTTTTACTGGTGCTACCTCTAAACTGGCTTTAGTTGAGTTTATTTCAGGTTGATATCATGTCCAAGTGTATTGTTCAATCAAAGTAGAGTATTAGAAGAGTATTTTTTAAAGTGAGAGATTGTCCAAACTGAAACATAAGGGAAATTCTGTTTTATAAGGCATAATTTTGGGAACAAAAGCTTCATCTTATGTTCTGGCATTTCAGTGTGTTAGAATTCTGAATTCTGAATTCAGCGTGTTTGAATTCTGAATGTTTTGCATTTATATCACAGAGTGGTATTTGCAAATATCTTCTCCCATTTTTCATGTCAACTTTGAGGTAAACCTTATGAAACTATCAAGCTCTGGGGCAGAAAAAGAAACAAGCTCTAATGCATGAACTATTTCTCATTTATTTATACTGTCTATTTCCAAAATCTATTTGAGGAGACCTAAAATAAAATATGCAAGGACAGTTAGGCAATGAAACAAAAACAGAATACCAAAAGCATTAAGGAAATGGAAGCAGAAGAGAAAATCCTATAATTATCTAGCATGAAGCATAGGGTAAAATTTTATATTCAAATGTAGGGGGAAAGATGTAGTGGAGTACATACTTTTTATTAACTGAGAAAATGAAGCACACCAAATTTTCAAATATGTTTTTCCCACCTTAAAATGAAAAAGACTTCAATGCATGAATCCTTTAGGAGCAATGTGAAGTGAAAGAGTGAGCATTGCCTTCCACATCCATTTTAGAAAATGGAAGAAATGGTCTTTAACAAACACATTTCATGTTACCACTGCATTATTACTATGGGCACCATGATATTTAATGTCATTCACAGATGATGACCTTCAGAAGACTTGGTCAGGCAGGTGAGTGTCTAGTGATCTAACGTGACAATAGGAGGCTTGGATGTCAAGGCAACCAGCCATTGATTTAATCATTCCACCATGAAGGCCCACTGTAGATGTTTGACGCCAAACTTTGGACATGAGCTGGAACAAAGTCAGTTTGAGGTAGAAATTTCTGAGGAGAGCTCATAATGCTCATAGATTGTGCAGTCGCTGGAAAAAGTGACATTTGCTTTGGACAATACAGGTGAATCTGTTCCATGAATTGACCCCCTATTACTGGGCTTTACTAGCTTCTATTTGATTTTCTTAACCCTGGAAAGGCATTGGATAAGATAAGACAAGTGATTCCCTAATAATTGTGTGAAAGACACATTTTCAGTGATCATAGTTCAGAGAATTCCAGACATAGTAGAGCAAAGAGAGGGGCAAACGAAGGAATGAATCTTGATGCTCGATTGACATAGGTCCAATTGTTATCCCCAAATACTGCATTCTTATTAGTAAAAGAAGGTTTGGTCTCATGAGATTAAAATGTGATGTTGGAGCGCACAATCATCACAAACAAATTGCTAATAATAATGGTAATGATAACTATAATTATAATCCTTCATTTTCATAGCATGTTTAGATGTGGAAATCTTAGGAGAGATTTTGATACAAATCCTTCCAGTAAAGGCCAGCATAGACAACATTGTGCAAACACCATAATAGGATCTGCTCTTGTGTCTGTGTGGACTTGCATGAAGTGCTCATGCACAACATGTGTAATTGTCTTGAAAGCGTTTGGCCCAAGAACAAACTTGGTCATGACAGATAAGTTGTGTGAGTTGACACATTGCCTTTTCTGATGGTAAAAGGGTGTTGCCCCATTTCAAACCTAAAGGGAGAATTGTATCCAGTATGGAAAGTAGTTTGTAGCCAACCGTACAGACAGAACAGAAATTCTCCAGAGGATTCAGCTCTACTTCTAACCACTTTAGTGGAAAGTTACCTTGCTGTCCACTGATATACAAAAACCTTGAATTTAGAGGTATTTGTTTAATGGACTTTTCCCTAACTTGGCACAAATTTTTTTTTGGTATTTTTAAGTTTCGTATGTACTTAAATCTTAATCCTTTATTTTAATTGATATCATGTCTGACGCTAATAAGTTGGGCTTCACACTGGTATTTAGTAGAAAAACAATTAAAATTTTAAATTTTATTTAGAAAATGCCTTGGAATATAGTTAGGGATACAGTTAGTACTTTTAAATGTATTTAGAAATGTCATAAATTTGAAATTCATATTTACATAAGAAATAGTTTTAAGTATTTTTAATAAAAATGAGAAGAATAAAATGGAATTTTGAATCAGTATTAATATGCAGATCTGAAATACCATACTTAATTGAAAATGTCATTGCATTTGGTTAGTTTATGTAGAATTCATACTGCTTCATAGTCAGCAAATATATACCACTCAGGCAATTTACCTGAAAAATTTTTTGATTATGAACATTATAAATGTATTGGGAAAATTTATTTATTTTGTAAAATGGTTTCTGTTTTATAAATTAATGAAATGATTGTGGCCATAAAAAACACTCTTAATAAGTTTTAAAAAGAATGTTGTGGAGCACCTGGGTGGCTCTTCGATTAAGCATCTGGTCATGATCTCAGGGTAGTGGGATTGAGCCTTGAGCTCCATGTTGGGCTCCAGGCTGAGCATGGAGCCTGCTCAGGATTCTTACTCTCCTTCTTGTTCTGCCTCTCCCCCACCACTCTCTCTCTCTCTAAAATAAATAAATGAAATCCTTAATAAACTAGGAATGGTAGGGTGCCTGGGTGACTCAGTCATTAGGCGTCTGCCTTCAGCTCAGGTCATGATCTCAGGGTCCTGGGATTGAGTCCCACATTGGGCTCCCTGCTCAGCAGGAAGTCTGCTTCTTCCTCTCCCACTCCCATTGCTTGTGTTCCGTCTCTCTCTGTGTCTCTCTCCGTCAAATAAATAAAATCTTTTTAAAAAATGGTAAAAAAAAGTGTGTAATATAATTCCATAAAATATAGGCACCGATCATATATAATCAATAATACTATTTAATGCTCAGTTAACTATCACATTAAGAAAGTTATGAAAGTTCAAGATACCTTCTCTTCTGAAAAGAATGAAACTTCAGGGCTCTAGCTAAGTAAAAGTGACAGGAGGTAAGCATAATGTCTTGCCATCCCAATTTTTCCAACTCATGATTTGATTTTCAAGTTCCTTACTATGATGAATCATAAGTATTCCTATGAAAAACCAAACTTTTTAAGATGAAAACTAGATTATTTAATGTACTGACTAGAGGCAAAAATTATGTAAATACCGTGTACTTTGAAAAATAAATCTTGCTTTATATAACATGTTTTTTAAAGTAAAGACAAAATATATGGTTGAGGAAATATACTGTGTCTTACTCTTTTTTTAAAAAGATTTTATTTATTTATTTGACAGATAGAGCCAGAGAGCACAAGTGGAGAGAATGGCAGAGGGAGAGGGAGAAGCAGCCTCCCCAGTTGAGCAGGGAGCCCAAAGCGGGGCTTGATCCCAGGACCCTGGGATCATGACCTGAGCCAAAAGCAGATGCTTAACCATCAGAGCCACCCAGGCGCCCCATACTGTGTCTAACTTTATAATCAGTAAAATACTATTTGCACTATAAGGAAGATGTAAAAACTTAAAACAAGTGCATTATGACCTAATATTTATTTATACCATAAAAAAAAGTCATCATTGCTTGCTTACTCATTTAGTATAAAATCAGGAGCTTTGGTGCACAAGCAAAAATTCTGAAGAATTTTTTTTCCTTTCTTCTCAAAGGAGAAATCTATTTTTTTCTTAGGAAATGGCCCATGAAATTATTATTCTAACTCCAAACAACTGGAAAGAGAAAATTAGTAAACAATTTGTGTTTCAGTTGGAACACAAATTGGAAAGAATTCTACTATTTATAATTTGAATCATCAGTTAATAATAATGTATAACCAAGGAATATTCCAGCCTTCAAGTGACATGACCTTGAAAACCATGATGTTTCATTATATAATTTGACATTATGTTTGCAAAAAACCCAGATTATAACTGTTAACATGACACCATTAGGTGATATAACTTTATTCAGCAGGTGAAATGAAAGAAAATTGAGGGGTACTACAAGTTCAGCAGGCTTGTAGGGCAGATTCAGATTTGGGGAGAGATAATAAGGGTCAAATATAGTGTCTTCTTTGTCAAGGTATCTTCAAATGAAATTCCAATATAAAATGTATTTTAGTGAACATTTCCTGAAGCAAAACAAAATTCTGACCACAGCATTACTTGATTGGGTTACTATATGAAAATTTCTGAAAATAATCAAAAAAATTTTTAGATAGAAGTTTTGGAAATATGGCCATTTTTTTCTAAATTTCAGGTATTGTAAATAATTTGGAGGTGCAGCATTAAACATTGCCCTACTCAAAATCATGCAGTAGTTCAGATGTGAGAACGAGATGTTCTATAGAATCAGAAATCAAGGAGAAGAATTCCAGTATCAGAAATAGGCATGGGATCCTTATTTGTAAATAAAAGGTCAACTTGATCGATTCCCACTCAAACAAGTGAGTGTGTATTGTTTAAAAAAATTCCATGATTTGATCCAGGGCTTTTCACTTAATACCTGTGACTTTAGGCAAGTTACATAACCTCTAGACCCTCTTTTCCCAAGGAAATTAAGAAAATAAGCACCTCATAACCTTCTGTGGATGAAAAGCCACAGTAAACACTAATTCTATAGCAAATTTCTTCCCTTTTATTATGTGCTGGGTGTTTCCAAACCACACAATGTTTGTGTTTCTCTAATATGTTTTTTTAAGATTTTATTTATTTATTTGACAGAGAAAGAGAGCACAAGTAGGCAGCGAGGCAGGCAGAGAGAGAGGGAGAAGCCGGCTCCCTGCTGAGCAGGGAGACTGATTCACGGCTCTATCCCAGGACCCTGGAATCTTGACCTGATTCGAAGGCAGATGCTTAACTGACTGAGCCACCCAGGCACCCTCCAATTATGGTTTTATTGTTATTCCATTTTCTCCAACAGATACAAGTCCTGATGAAGACATTTCCCCTAAGCCCACAATTTTTCTTCCTTCAGTTGCTGAAATAAAAATCCATAAGGCTGGAACATACCTTTGTCTTCTTGAGGATTTTTTCCCTGACATTATCGAGATAGATTGGCAAGAAAAGGATGGCAAAACAATTCTGAAATCCCAGCAGGGAGACACTATGAAGAAGACTAAGGACACATACATGAAATTCAGCTGGCTGACTGTGACTGAAGCGTCAATGGATAAAGAACACAAATGTATCGTCAACCACGAAAGTGATAAAACAAAGGTTCATCAAGAGATTCTTTTTCCTTCAATAAACAAAGGTATGTGCATATAAACACGAATATAACCTCCCAGAACCCTTTGTTTCAAAGGGAACACCTTACCTTTTCTGCCAAGTATTAATGAAAACAAGCAAATAGAAAATTTTCACTAATGTTGTTGCCTTTAATGAAAGCATAAATGTCCTGCTATTTCCCCACAGAATTAAACTAGTATGGGTTTTGAGGGCACCTGGGTGGCTCACTTGGTTGTGCATGACTCCTCATTCAATTCAGGTCATGATCTCAGGGTCCTGAGATCAAGCCCAGTGTCAGGCCCAATGCTCAGCATGGCTGCTTGAGGTTCTCTCCCTCTATCCCTTCTCCCTGTGCTCTCTATCTCTTGAAATAAATAATAAATCTTTTTTAAAAAAACAGGATGACCTATGGAACATACAGAGAAAAAAAGAAAGACAAATTCAGTTAGCCTTTCTCACCTCAGTTTCATCATCCAAAATATTAATGTCACAGTGAGGTTTTTTATAGTCATTTCATAGATTAAATGAAACAATATACATGAAAGCACCTAGCAACTTCACATACAAGAAATTCTCAGAGGATCCAATTTTGATGGTTTTACTTGATCAGGAAATGAGAACAATTATATATCTTTCAAGAATGTTTTTCTGAACATCACAATCCTTCTCACTTCAATCTTGCTCTACTCAAAGTATGACCCACAAACAATGAGTTATAGGGGGAAAATGCTGTTCATTTGATGGAGCTGAATCATAGCTCAACCAGAATAGTAATTAGGCTACTGAGGTCTTAGTATGGTCTTGAGTTTTTTCAGGCTTGAATTTTACATATCAGCAAAAGGTGAAGTTTAGTAAGTAAAGACTGGGTGAGGCTAGCATGTATAAAGGTTCTTTGATTCTATACAATGAATGTATTTCTTACCTTTGGTAAATCTGTTCAGCAAACATTGCAGTCCTATTTTGTGCCAGGCCTGGTAGGCATGCAGGATGAACTACTGTCCCAAGGAGGATCACTACAGTAGAGAGAATACACTTTTCCTAATCACTCAGTGTCACTCATGATTCAGGCATAATTCAGTGTGTATATAGACATATTTAGATAGCGTGGGCAGATGGCTAAAGTGCCCTGGCCCTGCTGTGATCGAATAACTCACTAGACTCAGAAATCAAGTCCTGCCATTAACATCACACACCAAGGCCCCAGAGGGCCCATAAGAAGGAACCAGTTTGTACTTTTCTCTGTGGTTCACAAGCACTTTTTAAGCAGTGGGGAACAAACACATAAAACGTGTGAAGACCTTTCTATATACAAGTCAGTCTTTGTGTTCTTAGAATGCTGAAAAAAACCCACTTAGTTTAAGGCTCAAGTCACTAAACCAAGACTTAATCCCTAACATGAGGGCAATTTAACACCCCAAAAGAGTAACCTTTAGCCAGTCAACATGGGAATTTCCTGGTCAGCACCATGAAACACCCCTTCCCTTCCCTTCCAGAGGGTGACCTTGCCTAAAACGATGGATTCTTTGAATTTTCTTTTTTTCTGCTCCCTCTCAATTGTTAAAACCTTTTCCTTTCCTGTAGTCCTTTTGAGCTCCCCTCTACTTGCTAGATGGGTTGCTGTGTGATTCATTAATTGACTGATTAATAGTGCCATTAGATCTTTAACATTTACTTAGTTGAATTTTTGTTCCTTAACAGATTTGATGGCAGAGATGGAATCCAAAGTGGACTCCCAGGGACATTCAGAGACAGAACAAAACACAGAGGTGGTAACTGTGAACCCTTTGAGTTCACAATCCTTCTCACCTGCTCCAGGGGCTGTGGGTGAGTTCTTCTTGGTTCTAAGCTCCATTCTCTTTGTGTTCAAACTCCTAATCTAACTGACTTTGCTTTGCAGGGCAAGCCAGCTTGGGCTGCCAGAGTGTTATGCTAGCATGTTTTTCTGGAGCTCTGTTGAGCTGGTATATTTGCCCAGAGTCTAACTGAACTGGCAGAAGGGTTGGCTCACAACCAAGCCCCTAACCTTTCAGATCAAGTTCCCCAGGTGGAAACCTCAGTAAGTTTTCAGGAGAATTGTTGGTGGTGCACACAGAGTCTTCCTGTGGTCAGAACTCAGTAACATCTCTTACTGTCCTACACTAATGTACACATAATTTTAGTCTTCAGTGTAGATAAAGGATACTGCCAACAGAGGAACAGGAAGGTGGAAAAAGCCACAGAAATTGGTGGGCATGAGTCAAGCATTTAGAGGTTGTAAGAGCATTTGCTACCTCAAGCATTTGCTACCTCAAGAAAACTCCCTTGACTGTATGGGTTGGTCAGGAAATGGGTTGGATCAGCACTAGGTACCCATCAACCTCAAGAAAACTTCTGTGCAAGGAACTACACTGTAAAATACAAAATTCTCAATACCAGACCCACATCCGTTTTAGGTATTTGTTTGGCTCTGAGAAGCTCAAATTCTTTTTTTTTTTTATGAATGCCGGAAAAATAGCATACTATTTTTATTTTTATTTTTTTTTAATTTTTAAAATTTTTAAAATTTTATTATGTTATGTTAGTCACCATACACTACATCATTAGTTTTTGATGCGGTGATCCATGATCCATTGTTTTTGTATAACACCCAGTGCCCAAATTCTTCACTAATGGTATCCTTAAATTCTAAAGAGATTAGCTCACCATTCTCTGAAATACCTGTTTTTTTCTTTTTTTTTTAATTTTTAAATATTATTTATTATTTTTTCTGATATATCTGTTTATTTTTCACCTAAGAACTACAGTTCCAGATTAAAGATATGTAGCAAAATTGCAAAATCTTTATTTTTAAAGATTTTATTTTATTTATTTGAGAGAGAGATAACGAGTTGGGGGGCAGAGGAAGAAGGAAAAGCAGACTTCCCACTGAGCTGGGAACCTGATGCAGGACTGGATCCCAGCACCCCAGGATCAGGACCTTAGCTGAGGCAGATGCTTAACTGACTGAGCTACCCAGGTGAGCCCAAAGTTGCAAAATCTTAAAAGCTTCTTTTGTGTCTTGAGGAACCGGCTTGGTAACCATCACGTTGGAGATCCCAAACCATCAATGTCTAGGTCCATAGTCCTGGAAAAACTGTTTACTCTCCAGAGGCTTCATGCCTCCTCCCTCTGGACTCTTTGAACATCTGCAGTTGGATTTCGTTCCACTGCCACTTAGTGTGGGTTGTCAATATTCCCTTGTCATTGTGTGTATATTTTCTGCCTTTCCCTGATGCCCGCACTGTGGTAAAGACACTGTTAAAAAATGGGTTTCCCCCTTGGGGCACACTTTCTGTGGTCTCCAATGACCAGGGCACCTACTTCACTGGGCAAATCATAGGAGCCTTTAGGAAAATCTTGCAACTTTCCTGGAATTGTCTCAGTGTACAACCTTCTGCTCATCCTTTGTGTTGCCTGTTAGTCTGACCAGCTAGTGTAAGTCTCCAATGTCTGATGCTCAAGCCTGTCATCACCAGGTTATGGAAGCCTTCCTAGTTCACAATTAAAAGGATTCTCTCAGTCACAGGTTGCAGCCTGGTGATTAGGTATTTTAGACACAACATTGGAGGAAGACAGCCCTCAACATCCCAGTAGATGAGGGACTTTACCAAGTGCTCCTGCTGTAAAACTAACCAGTGTGGAGGTTCCTCAAGAAATTAAAAATAGCACTACCCTATGACCCAGCAATTGCACTCCTGGGTATTTACCCCAAAGACACAGATGTAGTGAAAAGAAGGGCCATATGCACCCCAATGTTTATAGCAACAATGTCCACGATAGCCAAACTGTGGAAAGAGCCAAGATGCCCTTCAACAGATGAATGAATAAAGAAGATGTGGTCCGTATATACAATGGAATATTACTCAGCCATCAGAAAGGATGAATACCCAACTTTTACAACAACATGGTTGGGACTGGAGGAGATTATGCTAAGTGAAATAAGTCAAACAGAGAAAGTCAATTATCATATGGTTTCACTAATTTGTGGAACATAAGGAATAGCATGGAGGACATTAGGAGAAGGAAGAGAAAAGTGAAGAGGGGGGAATCAGAGGGGGAGATGAACCATGAGAGACTATGGACTCTGAGAAACAAACTGATGGTTTTAGAGGGGAGGGGGTGGGAGGATGGGTTAGCCCAGTGATGGGTATTAAGGAGAGCATGTATTGCATGGAGCACTGGGTGTTATACAAAAACAATGAATCATGGAACACTACATCAAAAACTAATGATGTAGTGTATGGTGACTAACATAACATAATACAATTAAATTAAATTAAAAAAAAGAAAACTAAAGGTTGAACCTTGTACACATCCCACAGCTACAGAAGTCTCCACCTGACACCTGGTCCTGCTCAGACATGGAGTTTCTGAATCAATTTGAGAGTAAGAAAAGTAGCTGACATCCAAACAGACTGCTTTCACCTAAACAGGGGTTCAAGACTTCATACTTCAACTAAATATGAAATCCTTTCTCCCTCTTTTCTTTTACTCTGGCAATAACCTATATTTCCCTGGTCATTGCCAAGGGGTCAACCTCTGGAATTTAGAGCAATATTTTATTTCAGGCTAGCAGAAAATCTAACCCTAGTCCTAATTTTTCTCAAGGTAAATAAGACCTCTCATTGATTGACTTCCCTAAAGATATATCCTAAGTTAGTAGGACTACCAAGAAGCCACCAGGATTCACTCCTTTGGCTGGCCCTACTTCCCTGGTTAGGGATAACTGGAAATGAGGGATTATCAAGACTTTCTCCTCCATTCTTAAAATTGTTGCAGAATCCCACCGAAAGCAATGGGTACCCAATAAAAATCCTTAGACTCCGACCAAAGCAGTTCTTGAAAGTAAGATAGCCCTTGATTATGACTCAGCTGAACATGGCTGGATCTGTGCTCTAGGCAGCACCATGTGCTATACTCAGATGAACACTACTGGGGAAGTTAAAACCCAATAAGATCAGATCAGGGTGCAAACCACTTGGCTTAACTGAGTGACTTCTTCGTCAGTGTTTTTCTTACTTATTTGACTTTAATTGCTTTGAGTCTTGGGACCATGGCATCAAATTGCACTCCAAATATGGGGAATTATCCTGTTTATTGGCATCAAAGCAATCTGTCTGGTGTTTTATGTTCCCTCAAAAGCTTGGCATGCAAATTCAAAGCCAGTAATCTCCAAGCAAATGATCTTTTTAAGACTGGAACGTCACAAAGAATGAAGAGAATGACCAACTCAAAAATTGTAAAACTGAAGTGGTAACCTGGGATCATCACGAAGGTTAAGCAAAAAGGTCAAGAGCTGTGAATATCACCTAGAGTAACAACAAAAACTGTGAGAACTTCAGAGCAGTTGCTGAGAGTGGTGTTAATGCCTTCAATTTTGATCCTATCTCTCAGTTAAGCTAAGAGTCTGATCAAAAGGCAGGGTTGTTTGAAAGGAAAACCACAGGCTCAAAATGTACTCATTTAGCTTAAGACCACAAGTCAGTAAGCCATGTCTTCATACCTACCCAAGTGCCATTTCAACACCCAGAACTGCAACCTTTAACCTGTGGACATGGGAATTTCCATGTCAGCACTAGGAACTTGCTGACTGAATCTACTGAATTACACAGAATCAGACCAACCATTTAGGGAATTGTGGGGCTCAATTAGTAATGGCTCACCTCTCTGTTGACTAATTGTTATCTATTTATCAACTATCTATCTATCTATCTATCTATCTATCTATCTATCTATCATCTATCATCATCTATCTAACTATCATCATCTATCTGTCATCTAACATCTATCCACAATCCAGACAATGTCAAAGAAGGATATGAACAATTGAATAATACATGTTCTCATTTCTTTTAGAGCTTGCTGTTATTAACTCCACAAAATATTCTCTGAATGATGAAAACAGTAAGTTTTTGTCTATGTTTGCCTTTATGTTATGCTATAGCATTTTTTCCACCTGATCAACATAACTTTTGAACTTCCCTGGTTTCAGGGAGAAACCTCAGAATAGCTGAATCTTGCAAAATAGATTGAGTGATATTTAAAGTCAATCCATCATTTCTCAGGAGTGTTCTTCACACAGTAAATGCAGGTTTGGGTGTGAGAAGACTATAATTAGGGATGCAGCGATGTGCTCTGAATTCTTTCAACACTGGACTTCATTCACTTCTATGACCTTTGTTTCTACTGGCTGAGGAAAACATGATATCAAGTTGCTTCTAGATATTTTTAAGTCCTTGTTCTTGCTGGTGGTTAATAACATGAGCTGACACAGAGCTTCTTGTACAGAAGGCATTGTGCTGCCCTGTAAGTGCGTTTGGTTTAATTCCTTTAAGAGTCACTGCCAAGTTTATTCCCATTTTACACATGAAGGCAATGAACAGAAATTATTTAAGTCTCCATGCTACACAGTGAGATCGATGGATTCATCCCAGACCATCTGAATCAAGAGTTCATATACTTCCTTAGTTTTTATCCTTCCTGAAATCCCAAAGCCAAGGCCCTGAGACAGGTGCACACAGGAGGGGATGTGAGTCCTGGGTTTCAAGTGTCACAGACTGGACTTAAACTCCATTCTTTTAATTATCAGTTGCATGAGTGTGGGTAAACTATTTACACTTTTTGAACCCACCAAAAATGACACAAATACCACCTAATTCAGTTATAGAAGATATTACATGGCATATGTAGAATGTCTAACATAGGTATCTCATTTAATTGCTTCATCATAAGTATTAGCTCCTGGCTCTTTCTCCCCATTTGAACAAAGGTAATGATGAAGAGCATTGGTTCTAGCCCTGCTGATCCACCCTCCATATTCAATATCAAGGGACTTCTTGACTCTAATCATCATCATCATCATCATCATCTTCATTATCATCTTAATCCCACTTTATAGTTTTGCTTAATCATTTTGAAGTTGTTGGTATTTATTGCACGTGGAGATGCAGAATTACAGAGCAGCTGCGAAAGTGTTCTTAAATGCTGTGTTGCAGGGATTGAAATCTGGATTATAGTACTTACTAGTTGCATGAAATTGGGCAAATGGCTTCTCTCTCCGTCCAGTTTATTTGTAAAATGGGAATGAAAATTATAATCTCATAGGTTATTGGAAAATTAAATAAGATTTAAGCTTTGCACACAAATTTCTCAAAATAAGTAACATTTAGTCTGTACTTAATGGATACTGCCTCTACTCTTACTTAGAGACACAGTGGGATTGAAGAAATGCCAAAAGATATTTATCACCAATGCCTTTTTTCCCATTGGATTCATTCATTATAAACACAACTTTACTTTTTAATACCTTGGAAATTCTAGGTGAATTTCACAGGTGTTTGACTTACTTGACCTGCAAACTGGGTTCTGAGTTGTCTCAGTGGTGGTAGTGGTGGTGGTGATGGTGGTGGTGGTGGTGATGGTGATGTAGGTGTTTACTATCCATTGTGCTGGTGTGAGACTGTCACTTCACCTAAGTCACCCGAAATGTATACTGTCACTTCTCTACCATTAATGAGTCCTAGCCCTTCAAAACAACACATGAAGTTAATAAAATGCTTCTTTTAGACACCCTGCGGCTGCAACTCATGAACACCTCTGCCTATTACACCTACCTCCTCCTCCTTGTGAAGAGCCTGGTCTACTCCACCATCATCGCCATCTGTCTGCTTGGGAGACCAGCATTCTATGGCAATGGAAAGAGTTCCTAACACATGGTGGCACCAAAGTCCCACTTTTTCCCATTGGCTATTGTCCCTAAAAGTGTCTGCTAGTGATCTAGTGTGGCTCCTTTCTGAGATTGGGTTATTTCAGTTCACACGTGTCTTTTTCTCTTGTGTCATTACTGAAGACTGGGTTTACAAACCGCTGGGCAAACAGAAACTTTCACTCTGCAACAAGAACAAATGTGGCCATCACTCTGGGGCCTGGACAGAGGGCCATCCACAGGGGCTTCAGCACCACCCTCTCATTATTGTTCACCAGCTCCTCAGCCACCCAGTCCCCACGCCCCTTGGTATAGCCACCATACAGGTTACATCTGTATCTCTTGGACTCTTTAACCAGATAACTGCCTCAAAGCCTTTTATTTTACATACCTGGAAGCCACCATCCTTGTTACCTGAAGTTTGTAGTGTTTTTCATAATAGGCACAATAAAAGCAATCAAAAGTCTAATTTGGCCTTTGTGTAGTTTATTTGGTGCAATTTAACGAGAGTTCAAGATAAGGGACAGCGTGACAACTGAGCCAACCTACTCAACATTGGTTGTAATAATGGTCAATTCCACATTTCTAATTCTTTCCATCAGATAATCTTTATGATGCCTTCTTTGGGGCACTGGCCCCAGGAGAGCCACAGCCAGTGAAGGTGCCCAGGTTATTTCTCCTTCAAAGGTCAGCAGATTCAGACTCATTTGGTTGAAGACGCTCTGGTGGTGACAGTACAACATGCCACATGACTGGCAGGTGTGCTAGGACCTATCCCAGCGTGTCATGGGCACCATGTTTCCTGATCACACAAGAACCCCATGAGAGCTGCACTAACACTGGAAAGGTAGGGTGGTGGAGGGGATAAGTGCTTGACTTTGAACCCCTAGTGCCTGGGCTTAAATTTTGGTTCTATAGTTCTTTGTGACATAATTTTCTCATTTGTCAGTTGGAGTTAGAGTGATCTGTCTCCTGGAGTTGTGTGGCTGAGACAATTTTATCGGGTACAATTAAAAGGATTATTCACCATGACCAAGTGGGATTTATTCCTGGAGTGCAGGTTGGTTCACCATCCGCAAATCAATCAATGTGATACAATATATTAATAAAAAAAAGAACAAAACCCATATGATCCTCTCAATAGATGCAGAAAAAGCATTTGACAAAGTACAGCATCCTTTCTTGATTAAAATTCTTCAGATTGTAGAGATAGAGGGTACATACCTCAATATCATAAAAGCCATCTATGAAAAACTCATAGCAAATATCATTCTCAATGGGGAAAAACTGAGAGCTTTTCCTCTAAGGTCAGGAACACGGCAGGAATGTCCACTCTCACCACTGCTATTCAATATAGTTTTAGAAGTCCTAGCCACAGCAATCAGAAAACAAAAAGAAATCAAAGGCATCCTAATTGGTAAAGAAGAAGTCAAACTCTCACTCTTTGCAGATGATATGATACTTTAGGTGGAAAATCCAAAAGCCTCCACCGCAAAACTGCTAGAACTCATACAAGAATTCAGTAAAGTGGCAGGCTATAAAATCAATGCACAGAAATCAGTGGTATCTCTACACCAACAACAAGACAGAAGAAAGAGAAATTAAGGAGTTGATCCCATTTATAATTGCACCCAAAACCATAAGATACCTAGGAACAAATCTAACCAAAGAGGCAAAGAATCTGTACTCAGAAAACTATAAAATACTCATGAAAGAAATTGAGGAAGACACAAAGAAATGGAAAAACTTTCCATGCTCATGGATTGGAAGAACAAATATTGTGAAAATGTCAATGCTACCTAGAGCAATCTCCACATTCAATGCAATCCCTATCAAAATACAATCCACTTTTTTCAAAGAAATGGAGCAAATAATCCTAAAATTTGTATGGAACCAGAAAAGACCCTCATAGCCAGAGGAATGTTGAAAAAGAAAAGCAAAGCTGGTGGCATCACAATTCCAGATTTCAAGCTCTATTACAAAGCTGTAATCATCAAGACAGTGTGGAACTGGCACAACAACAGATCAATGGCCCAGCAATGGACCCTCAACTCTATGGTCAACTAATCTTCACCAAAGTAGGAAAGAATGTCCAATGGAAAAAAGACAGTCTCTTCAACAAATGGTGTTGGGAAAATTGGACAGTCACATGTAGAAGAATGAAACTGGACCATTTCCTTACACCACACACAAAAATAGTCTCAAAATGGATGGAAGACCTGAATGTGAGACAGGAATCCATCAAAATCCTAGAGGAGAACACAGGCAGGAACCTCTTTGCCCTCAGCTGCAGCAACTTCTTCCTAGAAACATCACCAAGGGCAGGGGAAGCAAGGGCAAAAAGGAATTATTGGGACCTCATCAAAATAAAAAGCTTTTACACAGCAAAGGAAACAGTTGACAAAACCAAAAGACAACAGACAGAATGGGAGAAGATATTTGCAAATGACATATCAGATAAAAGGCTAGTATCCAAAATCTATAAAGAACTTATCAAACTCAACACCCAAAAAACAAATGATCCAATCAAGAAATGGTAGAAGACATGAACAGACATTTTTCCAGAGAAGACGTCCAAATGGCCAACAGACACATGAAAAGGTGCTCAACATCACTCGGCATCAGGGAAATCCAAATCAAACCCTCAATGAGATACCACCTCACACCACTGAGAATGGCTAAAATTAACAAGTCAGGAAATGACAGATGTTGGTGAGGATGTGGAGAAAGGGGAACCCCCCTTACACCGTTGGTGGGACTGCAAGCTGGTGCAGCCACTCTGGAAAACAGTGTGGAGGTTCCTCAAAATGTTGAAAATAGAGCTACCCTATGACCCAGCATTTGCACTATTGGGTATTTACCCCAAAGATACAAATGTAGGTATCTGAAGGAGTACATGGACCCTGAAGTTTATAGCAGCAATGTGCACAGTAGCCAAATTGTGGAAAGAGCCAAGATGTCCATCGACAGATGAATAGATAAAGAAGATGTGGTATATATATATATATATATATATAATGGAATATTATATATATATATATATATATATATATATATATATATATATATATATATATATGGAATATTATGCAGCCATCAAAAAAAACCCCCAAAATCTTGCCATTTGCAATGACATGGATGGAACTCGAGGGTATTATGCTAAGTGAAATAAGTCAATCAGAGAAAGACAAGTATCATATGATCTCACTGATATGAGGAATTCTTAATCTCAGGAAACAAACTGAGGGTTTCTGGAGTGATGGGAGTGGGAGAGATGGGGTGGCTGGGTGATAGACATTGGGGAGGGTATGTGCTATGGTGAGCACTGTGAATTATGTAAGACTGATGATTCACAGACCTGTACCTCTGAAACAAATAATACATTATATATTAAAATAAAAATAGAAGATAGTAGGAAGTGAAAAATGAGGGGGAGGAAATCGGAGGGGGAGAGGAACCATGAGAGACTATGGACTCTGAGAAACAAACTGAGGGTTTTAAAGGGGAGGAATGTGGGGGGATTGGTTAGTCTGGTGATGGGTATTAAGGAGGGCATGTATTGAATGGAGCACTGGGTGTTATACACAAACAATGAATCATGGAACACTACATCAAAAACTAATGATGTAATGTATGGTGACTAACATAACATAACAAAATAAAATAAAAAAAAAATCTTATCGGGTACATGGGAGTCCTCAACAAAATTAGCATCTACTCTTGGTAGCTCTAAGTTAGATATAATAGAAACACACATTACCACATGCATACACACTAACAAGTAGGACACTCATTAATATGTGTGTGTATATTTCTACATACATGGATGTAAAACAAAATATACAGTGCTTGGTAAGTTGGTGAGTTGGTGAAAAAAGTAGTTATTGTTTATTTTTCTATTTTTGCTAATGAATGCATTTAACATAATTACTTTAATATATTAGAGTTCAAACAATGTCTCATTTAACATTGGGAAGGATGTTTTTGTTTATTTACAATCAAGTTCAGTTCCAAAGAAACAGGTGCTTTTGGACACCAAGTAGAGTTTCCCATGTGGAAACAACATAAGACATAGCAAATAAAGGAAGAGGATATTTAATTTTGATCTACTGTTTGATTCTCAAAAATTTTTCAAGACCTTTTAGGACAAATGCCTGGGCCTCTACTTAGAGGAATTGGAACTGTTTCTGCACGTGGAAAGCGTGGAGGCAAAGAGGGGAAACTAGCAAATGATGGAAATCTGTGTGGAGCTGATGTTACTGGTGGGTCTCCTAGGCAGTATGTCCCGTGGCTTCCAACTCCTTAGCCCCTTCCTTCCCCAACTGGACCTGGGCTGCCCTGGACTGAGAGGTGCAGAGAAGTGGAGGGTGGTGGTACAGGAGACAGTGTGGGTGGCAGGAGGGTGCTGGTGTGGTGATGGTGTTTATTTCTCAGGCTTTTTTTTTTTTTTTTTTTGTCTATCTACTCTTTCACATGTGGTTGATTTGTAGAAAATGCTTGAAATCAAACCGGCCCCTGCTGGTTGGAGCTGTGCAAGATGTGGCTTGACTGTTGAAAGATAAAATAAGGACAGTTAAACCACAGCCAAGTTTGCTCATTTCCAAAAGGCCACAGCTAATGGGAAGAAAATATGCATCTGCACATGCATGCTCCTGCTGTCAACTCTTCGGCTGTGGGTGAGGGGTCCCTCTATTTATACCAAGTTCATTCCAAGTAGTTGCTATATGATTTGGTATCCTATGACCAGGACTGTTGAGATGCTGCATCCTCAGTCCACTCTGATGACACTATTCTGAAGGAAACAGCATGCAGACTTGTAGCATTAGGTGATCCCCAACATTCCACCAGGATCCACGCTTTTCCACTGCAGGTGATTTACTAAGGCTCAGATTTTCAGGTTCATTTTGTCAGTGTAGGCAGGGTGACATGAGACCTGTGCCCATGAGGCTATTGGCACAGGTAGACTGTAGACATCGTAAAAGCACATGCTTCTGTCCTTACAAGAACACAGGCATATGGAGGCCCAGAGCTCAATTCTGTCATTGAATGTCATAGACTGTCATCTCAGTCACTCTAAAGGGACAAGTGACTGTAGAGTCAGGCTGAGCAAGGCTCAATAGAAGTCATGCACATCAGATAAATGTGCTGGGGGTGGAGCAGAGGAGGACTGTTCAGTAATGTGAGCACAAAGAGCAAGTGTCCCTAGTCACATCCCATCCAAGCATGGTACAGAGAGGATGCCCAGTCCTGTACCCAATCTATTCAGTCCTTGGGGGAAACAAAACTCTACTGCTGAGATCACTGCTTTAGGTTTTCACAGTTTGACTTCACAGCACATTCTCACCATAGACTTCACTTCTCTTGGTTTGTACTTGAGAGCCAACTTCTGGGAGAACCTTAGCTTCCATAAGCATGGGCCCCATGCCACAGGTTCAGCCCAGTATGTGTAGGAGGGAGCTCTTTCTCAGGGTAAATTATAAGCTCACCCCTTGCTTAGATATCATCAGTGGGTCTGGTGTATATGCGACTCCCCTCCTGACACAGGATATTCTTTTATTTTTATTTTATTTTATTTTATTTTATTTTATTTTATTTTATTTTATTATGTTATGTTAATCACCATACATCATTAGTTTTTGGTGTAGTGTTCCATGATTCATTGTTTGCATATAATACCCAGTGCTCCATTCAATATGTGCCCTCCCTAATACCCATCACTGGGCTAACCTATTCCCTGCCCCCCTCCCCTCTAAAACCCTTAGTTTGTTTCTCAGAATCCATAGTCTCTCATGGTTCATCTCCCCCTCCTATTTCCCCCACTTCATTTTTCCCTTCCTACTATCTTTTTTTTTTTTTTTGAAACACAGGATATTCTAACTGTGATCACACCACTGAGTTCTTGAGATTTTGGTGCCAAGGCCAGAATCTGCAGACCCTCCTCACCCCTTTGTCCACCTTAAGAAACTGTTTCTGGTTAAGCCTCAGCATCTCACCCCTGGTGGCACTTCTGTCATTTGGTCCATTCTCAGAATAGCACAGATGGAGCTGATCTGACCTGCACAAATACACACATTTGTGTCATTAGATTCAGTAATTTTTTCTTCAGGAAATAGCTCTGACAAAATAATACTTGTTTTCCATCATGCGCATTTTTCTCTAAAATCAGAAGAAGGCTAAATGTCTGAGAGTAGAAGAAAAGTTAAATAATTATTATATTTCCATGAAATATTTTGCATCCACTTAAAATTATATTTATGTAGTATACAACAATTCAGTAAATAGTCATGCTATCAAGCAAAAGCAAATATGTAATGAAAAAACTATATCCCATTAAGACCATATTTATCAAAATAAAAACCTAAATATATATTTGCAAATCAGAAAGATAAGAAGAAAATACCCAGGCGACATCAATCATTCCTGGATATTCCAAAATCTCTAGAGCAAAATGACTTTGTTACTTTTACATTAAAATTTAAAACAGGGTATGAATAATATCAGCCATATGGCCACAAATATGTGAACATACAAACACAAAATGAGCAGGAGACAAACTAAACTGTCAACAAATGCATCACTGTCAACAGTGATGTGGTCACGGTTTGAAGAACAGGTTCTGTGATTATAGTTCTATGCACATTTTTACAAAAAGCATGTGTTACTGTCACAATCAGGGAAGGAACATAAAAAAGAACAGCCATGGGAAGACTAAGGTAGCAGGTGAGGGATAGAGCCTTCTCACACACAAAGGAAGCAGCCTGCCTCGCAATTGCTTTCCTCTTGTCTGATAATATACCTCAGGATATTTTCTTCTTCTGAGAATGTCTGCCTGCATTATAGCCAAGAACCTATCTGGTACAGGAGAATAAATAGCAGAGAATCTTAAGAAAAGATGTGTCCCACATCTTATCTTCTCAGTTCAAGTGAAATCTGTGGTAACATATATAGGTAAAGGTATCACTGTTGGAGGACTTCCCTTTCCAGCCTATTAAACTGCTGTAGAGACACTGGGGCAGATAAAATGCCTTCTCACTTGGAATTGAGTCTGAAGAAGGTGGTCATACCACATCTTCCTGTTTCTGGGCTTCCTTTCTACCTGTCCAGCTAAAGGCATTTGAGCCACAAGGAGTTGACATGTCTTGGAATTATTTGGGAGTCCTAAATAAAGCCAAACATTTGATTAAAACATAATAATATGAATAGCTTGTATAATTTAAAAATGAATGTTAGCAAGGCCCTCTGTCTATGGTCAACAAATCTTCCCTTGGATGCCAAAAATAAAACTGGACTAGATCAACAAATCTAATCATTTCAGTGGTTGGGAAATGTCCAAATTTGTGCAATAGTCTGAGAATTGTTTATGTTTGAAAACCTGCAGAATTCAGGGAACAACAGCAATGCACCTGCCTACAGCTGCTCCCATTCTTCCCCCAGGTCCCACACCAAGCATAGTGAGCATGAAGTTTCCTCCAAAATAGGAGAGGCCATGTGGACTGGCATCAAAGTTACACAGTATAAGGAGCTGAGTTAATTTTGGGTGGGGAATGATGTGAAGGTGAACTGACAAGCTGTGTGGTGTGCAAGCAGGAAGCCCAGGGCCTATGCTGGTCTGCAGTTGTGGTCATTGCTACAGCAAGCATGTGCTGGGCTGAAGCTGTGTGCATGCTTAGCAGAGACTCAAAAGAGCCCAGACCAGCCAAACACTACTGGTCAATCTTGAAGTGACTGGTATATGCAGAGGACCCACGAAAAGACTCAGAAAAAATATAGGCTGGGAAGACTTACAATTTAGCATGTACAATCTATGTTCTAATTGTCTAAAATATGAATGTGCTACCCAATATCTACAACAAAACCATTTGGCAGAGGTGAAGTCTTAATCAAGTTGCTGGGACATATCCATAAGTAATCATAGCAACCATGAAGCTATTAGATACAGGGTGATTCCCAGGAAGCTGGGCTGAAAAATAAAATAACTAAAAAAGAAAACAGGAGAGTTATGAGCAGCCACATACTGCCGGGGATATAATATCACAGATTAAGGTGAAGCAACTTTCTCAGCATACAACAGAAATGAAAGCAACCTTTTGGAGAAAAGTCACAATCTAGAGTTGCTACAATATATTTCCAACAAAATATTTTTCAATAAAAAATAATAAGACAGGCAAAGAATCACAAAAGTGTGACCATTGTTAGGGAAGAAAAACCCCTACAACTCAATATAAACTCTCCTCGAGGTGGGCAGATACTCTCTTTAGCAGACAAATACTTTGAGATGGCTATAACCAATGTGTTAAAAAAATGTTTAAAATACTAAGGGAAATATGACAACAAAAAAATCAATAAATACATATTCTTTTTTAAATTTAATTTTATTTTATTATGCTATGTTATTCACCATGCAATACATCATTAGTTTTTTTTTTAAGATTTTGTTTATTTATTTGACAGAGAGAGAAAGCACAAGTAGACAGAGTGGCAGCAGAGAGGGAGGGAGAAGCAGGCTCTCCACTGAGGAGGGGGCCAGATGTGGGGCTTGATCCCAGGACCTGGGGATCATGACCTGAGCCGAAGGCAGCCACTTAACCAACTGAGCCAACCAGGTGCCCCTCATTAGTTTTTGATGTACTGTTCCATAATTCATTGTTTGCGTATAACACCCAGTGCTCCATGCAGTGTGTGCCCTCCTTAATACCCATCACCAGACTAACTCATCCCCCACTCCCTCCCCTCTAAAACCCTCAGTTTGTTTCTCGGAGTCCATAGTCTCCAGTAGTTCTACTTCCCGTTCTATTTCCCCCTCTTCACTTTTCCCTTCCTTCTCCTAATGTCCTCCACGCTATTCCTTATGTTCCACAAATAAGTGAAACCATATGATAATTGTCTTTATCTGCTTGACTTATTTCACTTAGCATAATCTCCTCCAGTCCCATCCATGTTGATGTAAAAGTTGGGTATTCATCCTTTCTGATGGCTGAGTAATATTCCACTTTCCACCTCATCTTCTTTACCCATTCATCTGTTGAAGGGCATCTTGGCTCTTTCCACAATTTGGCTATTGCAGACATTTCTTCTATGAACACTGGGGTGCATATGGCCCTTCTTTTCACTACATCTGTGTCTTTGGGGTAAATACCCAGGAGTGCAATTGTTGGGTCATAAGGTAGCTCGATTTTTAATTTTTTTTTTAATTTTTTATTGTTATGTTAATCACCATATATTACATCATTAGTTTTTGGTGCAGTGTTCCATGATTCATTGTTTGTTCATAACACCCAGTGCTCCATGCAGAATGTGCCCTCCTCAATACCCATCACCAGGCTAACCCATCCCCCCACCACCCTCCCCTCCAGAACCCTCAGTTTGTTTTTCAGAGTCCATCATCTCTCATGGTTCATCTCGCCCTCTGACATACTCCCCTTTTCTTCCTCTCCTGTTATCTTCTTCTTTTTCTTTTTTCTTAAAATATGTTGCGTTATTTGTTTCAGAGGTACAGATCTGTGATTCAACAGTCTTGCACAATTCACAGCGCTCACCGTAGCACATACCCTCCCCAATGTCTATCGCCCAGCCACCCCATCCCTCCCACCCCCAACCACTCCAGTAACACTCAGTTTCTTTCCTGAGATTAAGAATTCCTCATATCAGTGAGGTCATGTGATACATGTCTTTCTCTGATTGACTTATTTCACTCAGCATAACACCCTCCAGTTCCATCCACGTCGTTGCAAATGGCAAGATCTCATTCCTTTTGATGGCTGCATAATATTCCATTGTGTATATATACCACTTCTTCTTTAGCCATTCATCTGTCGATGGGCATCTTGGCTCTTTCCACAATTTGGCTATGGTGGACATTGCTGCTATAAACATTGGGGTACACGTACCCTTTCGGGTCCCTACATTTGTATCTTTGTGGTAAATACCCAGTAGTGCAATTGCTGGATCGAATGGTAGCTCTAATTTCAACTGTTTAAGGAACCTCCATACTGTTTTCCAGAGGGGTTGCACCAGCTTGCATTCCCACCAACACTGTAGGAGGGTTCCCCTTTCTCCACATCCCCGCCAACATCTGTCGTTCCCTGACTTGTTAATTTTAGCCATTCTGACGGGTGTGAGGTGGTATCTCATGGAGGTTTTGATTTGGATTTCCCTGATGCCAAGCGATGTTGAGCACTTTTTCATGTGCCTGTTGGCCATTTGGATGTCTTCTTTGGAGAAATGTCTGTTCATGTCTTCTGCCCATTTCTTGATTGGATTATTTGTTCTTTGCGTGTTGAGTTTGATAAGTTCTTTATAGATTTTGGATACTAGCCCTTTATCTGATATGTCATTTGCAAATATTTTCTCCCATTCTCTCGGTTGTCTTTTGGTTTTGTGGACTGTTTCTTTTGCTGTGCAAAAGCTTTTTATCTTGATGAAATCCCAATAGTTCATTTTTGCCCTGGCTTCCCGTGCCTTTGGCGATGTTTCTAGGAAGAAGTTGCTGCGGCTAAGGTCGAAAAGGTTGCTACCTGTGTTCTCCTTTAGGATTTGGATGGACTCCTGTCTCACGTTTAGGTCTTTCAACCATTTGGAGTCTATTTTTGTGTGTGGTGTAAGGAAATGGTCCAGTTTCATTCTTCTGCATGTGGCTGTCCAATTTTCCCAACACCATTTGTTGAAGAGACTGTCTTTTTGCCATTGGACATTCTTTCCTCCTTTGTCAAAAATGAGTTGACCATAGAGTTGAGGGTCCATTTCTGGGCTCTTGATTCTGTTCCATTGATCGATGTGTCTGTTTTTGTGCCAGTACCATACTGTCTTGATGATGACAGCTTTGTAATAGAGCTGGAAGTCCGGAATTGTGATGCCGCCACCTTTGCTTTTCTTTTTCAATATTCCTCTGGCTATTCTGGGTCTCTTCTGGTTCCATACAAATTTTAGGACTATTTGTTCCATTTCTTTGAAAAAAGTGGATGGTATTTTGATGGGGATTGCATTGAATGTGTAGATTGCTCTAGGTAGCATTGACATCTTCACAATGTTGATTCTCCCAATCCAGGGGCATGGAACGTTTTTCCATTTCTTTGTGTCTTCTTCAATTTCTTTCCTGAGTATTTTATACTTTTCTGAGTACAGATCCTTTGCCTCTTTGGTTAGATTTATTCCTAGGTATCTAATGGTTTTGGGTGCAATTGTGAATGGGATTGACTCCTTGATTTGTCTCTCTTCTGTCTTGTTGTTGGTGTATAGGAATGCCACTGATTTCTGTGCATTGATTTTATATCCTGCTACTTTACTGAATTCCTGTATGAGTTCTAGCAGTTTTGGGGTGGAGTCTTTTGGGTTTTCCACATACAGTATCATATCATCTGCAAAGAGAGAGTTTGACTTCCTCTTTGCCGATTTGGATGCCTTTGATTTCTTTTTGTTGTTTGATTGCTGTGGCTAGGACTTCTAATACTATGTTGAATAACAGTGGTGAGAGTGGACATCCCTGCCGCGTTCCTGACCTTAGGGGAAAAGCTCTCAGTCTTTCCCCATTGAGAATGATATTCGCTGTAGGTTTTTCAAAGATGGCTTTTATGATATTGAGGTATGTACCCTCTATCCCTATACTCTGAAGAGTTTTGATCAAGAAAGGATGTTGTACTTTGTCAAATGCTTTTTCTGCATCCATTGAGAGGATCATATGATTCTTGTTCTTTCTTTTGTTAATGTATTGTATCACGTTGATTGATTTGCGGATGTTGAACCAGCCTTGCAGCCCAGGAATAAATCCCACTTGGTCGTGGTGAATAATCCTTTTAATATACTGTTGGATCCTATTGGCTAGTATTTTGGTGAGAATTTTTGCATCCATGTTCATCAAGGATATTGGTCTGTAATTCTCTTTTTTGATGGGGGTCTTTGTCTGGTTTTGGGATCAAGGTAATGCTGGCCTCATAAAATGAGTTTGGAAGTTTCCCTTCCATTTCTATTTTTTGGAACAGTTTCAGGAGAATAGGTATTAATTCTTCTTGAAATGTCTGATAGAATTCCCCTGGGAAGCCATCTGGCCCTGGGCTTTTGTTTCTTGGGAGATTTTTGATGACTGCTTCAATTTCCTTAGTGGTTATCGGTCTGTTCAGGTTTTCTATTTCTTCCTGGTTCAATTTCGGTAGTTGATACATCTCTAGGAATGCACCCATTTCTTCCAGGTTATCTAATTTGCTGGCATAGAGTTGCTCATAATATGTTCTTATAATTGTTTGTATTTCTTTGGTGTTGCTTGTGGTCTCTCCTCTTTCATTCATGATTTTGTTGATTTGGGTCATTTCTCTTTTCTTTTTGATCAGTCTGGCCAGGGGTTTATCAATCTTGTTAATTCTTTCCAAGAACCAGCTCCTAGTTTCGTTAATCTGTTCTACTGTTCTTTTGGTTTCTAGTTCATTGATTTCTGCTCTGATCTTTATGATTTCTCTTCTCCTGCTGGGTTTAGGCTTTATTTGCTGTTTTTTCTCCAGCTCCTTTAGGTGTAGGGTTAGGTTGTGTATTTGAGAGCTTTCTTGTTTCTTGAGAAAGGCTTGTATTGCTATATACTTTCCTCTCAGGACTGCCTTTGCTGTATCCCAAAGATTTTGAACACTTGTGTTTTCATTTTCATTGGTTTCCATGAATTTTTTAAATTCTTCTTTAATTTCTTGGTTGACCCATTCATTCTTTAGTAGGATGCTCTTTAGCCTCCATGTATTTGAGTTCTTTCCGACTTTCCTCTTGTGGTTGAGTTCTAGTTTCAAAGCATTGTGGTCTGAAAATATGCAGGGAATGATCCCAATCTTTTGGTACCGATTGAGACCTGATTTTTGACCTAGGATGTGATCAATTCTGGAGAATGTTCCATGGGCACTAGAGAAGAATGTGTATTCCGTTGCTTTGGGATGGAATGTTCTGAATATGTCTGTGAAGTCCATTTGGTCCAGTGTGTCATTTAAAGTCTTTATTTCCTTGTTGATCTTTTGCTTAGATGATCTGTCCATTTCAGTCAGGGGGGTGTTAAAGTCCCCCACTATTATTGTATTGTTGTCAATGTGTTTCTTTGCTCTTGTTATTAATTGCCTTATATAATTGCCTGCTCCCATGTTCGGGGCATAGATATTTACAGTTGTTAGATCTTCTTGTTGGATAGACCCTTTAAGTAGGATATAGTGTCCTTCCTCATCTCTTATTACAGTCTTTGTTTTAAAATCTAGTTTGTCTGATATAAGGATTGCCACCCCAGCTTTCTTTTGGTGTCCATTAGCATGGTAAATGGTTTTCCACCCCCTCACTTTCAATCTGGGGGTGTCTTTGGGTGTAAAATGAGTCTCTTGCAGACAGCATATTGATGGGTCTTGTTTTTTAATCCAATCTGATAGCCTGTGTCTTTTGATTGGGGCATTTAGCCCATTTACATTCAGGGTAACTATTGAAAGGTATGAATTTAGTGCCATTGTATTACCTGTAAGGTGACTGTTAACTGTCTGTTGTCTGTGTTCGTTTCTGCTCTTTGCTGCTTTTAGGTTCTCTCTTTGCTTAGAGGACCCCTCTCAATATTTCTTGGAGGGCTGGTTTCGTGTTTGCAAATTCCTTTAGTTTTTGTTTGTTCTGGAAGCTTTTTATCTCTCCTTCTATTTTCAATGATAGCCTAGCTGGATATAGTATTCTTGGCTGCATATTTTTCTCGTTTAGTGCTCTGAAGATATCTTGCCAGTCCTTTCTGGCCTGCCAGGTCTCTGTGGATAGGTCTGTTGCCAATCTAATGTTTCTACCATTGTAGGTTACATATCTCTTCTCCCGAGCTGCTTTCAGGATTTTCTCTTTGTCGCTGAGACTCGTAAGTTTTACTATTAGATGTCGGGGTGTTGACCTATTATTATTGATTTTGAGAGGGGTTCTCTGTGCCTCCTGGATTTTAATGCCTGTTTCCTTCCTCACATTAGGGAAGTTCTCTGTTATAATTTGCTCCAATATACCTTCTGCCCCTCTCTCTCTCTCTTCTTCTTCTGGGATCCCAATTATTCTAATGTTGTTTCGTCTTATCGTATCACTTATCTCTCGAATTCTGCCCTCGTGATCCTGTAGTTGTTTCTCTCTCTTTTTCTCAGCCTCTTTATTTTCCATCATTTGGTCTTCTATATCGCTGATTCTCTCTTCTGCCTCATTTATCCTAGCATTTAGTGCCCCCATTTTTGATTGCACCTCATCAATAGCCTTTTTGATTTCGATTTGGTTAGATTTTAGTTCTTTTATTTCTCCAGAAAGGGTTTCTCTAATAACTTCCACGCTTTTTTCAAGCCCAGCTAGTATCTTTAAAGTCATGATTCTGAACTCTAGGTCCGACATCGTACTAATGTCCGTATTGAGTAGGTCCCTGGCTGACGGTACTACCTCTTGTTCTTTTTGCTGAGGTGATTTCTTTCGTCTTGTCATTTTGTCCAGAGGAGAATAGATGAATGAGAGAACAAAAGGCTAACAGGTTTACAACGTCCCCAGCAAATATACTGTATACAAATCAGAAAAGACCTGAAACCAGGGGAAAAGAAAGGGAAAGAAAGAAAAAAGAAAGAGAAAAAAAAGAAAAAAAAAGAAAAAAAAAGATAAAAACAAAAACAAAACAATTCAAAAAAGGAGAATATGATCAAATATGATCAGGCTAGTGCATAGATCAGTGCCACACACTAGATTTTGGGCGTATTTTGGTCTGTTAGAAAAAAGTGCCTCCTAAAATTTTAAAGGAAGAAAGACATTTATGTACAAAATAAGGGTTGATACAATGAAGGGATGGACGATGACTGTAAAGATGAAAATTATAAAAGATTTTATAAAAGGATTTGGTAAGATAAATTGTTTGAAAAAGAAAGAAGATTTAAGGGAAAAAAAAGAAAAAGGGAGAGAATGTGATCAGGCAGGAGACTAGGACAAAGCCATACACTAGTGATTTAGGGTATATTTTGATCTGTTAGAAGAAACTGTACCTCAAAATTTGAAAGAGAGAACAACTTATATATATATGCCAAAAACAAGGGTAACTACTATGAAGGGATAAAATATGACTCTAAAAATGAAAAAAAAAATAAAAAATGTTTTTTTTTTAAAAAAAGGGATTTATAAGATGTTGGTTGAAAAAGGGAAAAAGAAAAATAAAAAAAAGTCAACAAAAATTAACTTTGATGAAATAATGAATCATGGTAAAAAAAAAAAAAAAAAAGCCATGAATCTATGTGCAGTATTCCCCTAGCGCTGGAGTTCTCCTATTCTCCTTGATCGATCAACTTGGTCTTGGCTTGCTGGCTGTTTGTGCTGATCTTCTGGGGGAGGGGCCTGTTGCTGTGGTTTCCAAATGTCTTTGCCAGAGGCTGAATTGCCCCGCCCTTGTTGGTCCGGGCTAAGGAAGCTGCTCCGGTTTGCTCTCAGGAGCTTTTGTTCCCTGCAAGCTCTCGGTACAGCTTTGGAGGACCAGAGTGAAAATGGTGGCCTCCCAATCTCCACTCGGAGGAGCTGAGAACTCGGGGCCCCGCTCCTCAGTGTGCCCCCAGAGAAAAGCAGTCACTTCCGTGTCCCCGGTCTCCGGCCGCACTCCATGCTCACCCAGCCTGTGATCGAGCGTTGCTATCTCTGGCACCCGACCCCGCTCGGAGTCTCCAAACCCAGCAGATCCCTGCAGTGCGTTCCCGCACCGCTCCTCCCCGGGAAGGAAGGGGAGTCTCCCCGGATCTGCTGCTTGTTGGGTCCCTGCTGGGGGAGCCGTGCCCCGACTGGGCCGCAGATCACAGTTTATGGCAACCCCGAGCTGAGAGCCCGCGACTCTGCTCCGTCTCTGCAGCCGGCTTCCCTGCTCTGATACCTGGGAGCTCTGGCGCACTTAGGCACCCCCAGTCTCTCTGTGACCCCAAGGGTCCTGAGACCACACTGTCCCGGGAGGATTCCACCCCCCGCTTAGCCACTGCAGCGACGTCCCTCCGCCGAGCCAACTTCTAAAAGGTCCGATTTTGTGCTCCGCGGCTCTATCACTTGCCAGAAGCGGCCGGCGGAGGCCCCTCCCCCGCCATCTATCCTCCCGAATATCGCCTCGGATTCACTTCTCCGCACACCCTACCTTCCAGTAAGTGGTCGCTTCTCTGTTCAGAGAGTTGTTGCTACTCTCCTGTTCGATCTCCTGTTGAGTTCGTAGGTGTTCAGAATGGTTTGATCCCTATTCAGCTGAATTCCTGAGACCAGGCAAAATCTAGGTCTCCTACTCCTCCGCCATCTTGCTCCGCCCCCTCGATTTTTAATTTTTTGAGGCACCTCCACACTGTTTTCCAAAGTGGCTGTACCAACTTTCTTTCCCACCAACAGTGTAACAGGGTTCCCCTTTCTCCACAACCTCTCCAACATTTGTTGTTTCTTTCCCTGTCCATTTTTGCCATTCTAACTGGTGTAAGGTGGTATCTCAATGTGGTTTTGATTTGAATTTCCCTGATGCCTAATGATGATGAACATATTTTCATGTGTCTGTTAGCCATTTGTATGTCTTCTTCAGAGAAATGTTTTTCACGTCTTCTGCCCATTTTTTGACTTGATTATTTGTTTTTTGGGTGTTGTGTTTGAGAAGTTCTTTATAGATCTTGGATACTAGCCCTTTATCTGTGGTGTCATTTGCAAATATCTTCTCCCATTCTGTGGGTTGCCTTTTTGTTTTGTTGACTGTTTCCTTTGGTGTGCAAAAGTTTTTTTTCTTGATGAAGTCCCAAAAGTTCATTTTTGCTTTTGTTTCACTAGCTTTTGGAGCTGTATCTTGAAAGAGGTTGCTGTGGCTGATGTCAAAGAGGTTAATTCCTGTGTTCTCCTCTAGGATGTTGATGGATTCCTTTCTCACATTGAGGTCTTTCATCCATTTTGAGTTTACCTTTGTGTATGGTGTTAGAGAATGGTCGTGTTTCATTCTTCTGCATGTGGCTGTCCAATTTTTCCAGCACCATTTATTGAAGAGACTGTCTTTTTTCCATTGCATATTTTTTCCTGCTTTGTCAAAGATTATTTGACCATAGAGTTGAGGGTCCATATCTGGGCTCTCTATTCTGTTCCATTGGTCTATCTGTCTGTTTTTGTGCCAGTACCATGCTGTCTTGGTGATCACAGCTTTGTAATATAGCTTGAAATCAGGCAACGTGATGCCCCCCGCTTTGTTTTTCTTTTTCAACATTTCCTTGGCAATTCAGGGTCTTTTCTGATTCCATACAAATTTTAGGATTGTTTGTTCCAGCACTTTGAAAAATGTCATTGGAATTTTGATCAGGGTGATGTTGAAGGTATAGATTGCTCTGAGTAGCATAGACATGTTAACAGTTTATTCTTCCGATCCATGAGCATGGAATGTTTTTCCATCTTTTTGTGTCTTCTTCAATTTCTTTCATGAGTGTTCCATAGTTCCTAGAGTATAGATTGTTTACCTCTTTGGTTAGGTTTATTCCAAGGTATCTTATGGTTTTTGGTGCTATCATAAATGGAATCATTTCTCTTTCTACAGTTGCATTGTTAGTGTATAAGAAAGCAATTGATTTCTGTGCATTGATTTTGTATCCTGCCACATTACCGAATTGCTGTATGAGTTCTAAAATTTCGGGGTGGAGTCTTTTGGGTTTTCCACATAAAGTATCATGTCATCTGTGAAAAGAGAGAGATTGACTTCTTCTTTGCTAATTTGAATAACTTTTATTTCTTTCTGTTTTCTGATTGCTGTTGCTAGGACTTCTATACTATGTTGAACAATAGTGGCGAGAGTGGGCATCCTTGATGTGTTCGTAATCTTAAGGGAAAGGCTCTCAGCTTATCCCCATTGAGAATGATACTCACTGTGCGTTTTTCATAGATGGATTTTATGAACTTGAGGAATGTTCCCTCTATTCCTATACTCTGAAGAATTTTAATCAGGAAAGGATGCTGTATCTTTTCAAATGATTTTTCTGCATCAATTGAGAGGACCATATGGTTCTTCTCTTTTCTCTTATTAATGTGTTCTATCACATTGATTGATTTGCGAATGTTGAACCACCCTTGCCTCCTGGGGATAAATCCCACTTGGTCGTGGTGGATGATCCTTTTAATGTATTGTTGGATCCTATTAGCTAGGATTTTGTTGAGAATTTTGGAGCCCATATTCATCAGGGATATCGGTCTGAAATTCTCCTTTTTGATGGGGTCTTTGCCTAGTTTGGGAATTAAGGTAATGCTGGCCTCATAGAATGAGTCTGGAAGCTTTACTTCTATTTCTATTTTTTGAAACAGCTTCAGTAGAATAGGTATGATTTCTTCTTTGAATGTTTGGTAGAATTCCCCAGGGAATCCATCAGGTCCTGGAGTCTTGTTTTTTGGGAAGTTTTTGATCACTCCTTCAATCTCGCTACTGGTTATTGGTCTATTCAGATTGTCAATTTCTTCCTGTTTCAGTCTTGGCAGTTTAAGGGTCCCCAAGAAGGCATCCATTTCTTCCAGGTTGCTCAATTTATTGGCATATAGTTGTTGATAATAATTTCTAATAATTGTTTCTATTTCCTTGGTGTTAGTCGTGATCTCTCCCCTTTCATTTGTAATCTTATTAATTTGGATCCTTTCTCTTTTCTTTTGGATAAGTCTGGCCAGTGGTTTATCGGTCTTATTAATTTTTTCATAGAACCGGCTTCTAATTTCGTTAATCTGATCTGCTGTGTTTCTGGTTTCTAATTCATTGATCTCTGCTCTAATCTTAATTATTTCTCTTCTAAATGTGTGGCTTAGGCATCGTTTGTTGCTTTTTCTCTAGTTTTTTAAGGTGTAGCGTTAGTTGGTGAATTCGGGATTTTTCTATTTTTTTGAGTGAGGCTTGGATGGCGATGTATTTCCCCCTTAGGACCGCCTTTGCAGTATCCCATCAATTTTGGACTGATGTGTTTTCATTCTCATTAGTTTCCATGAATTGTTTAAGTTCTCCTTTGATTTCCTGGTTGACCCAAACATTCTTGTGCAGAGTGGTCTTTAGCTTCCAAGTGTTTGAATTTCTTCCAATTTTTTTCTTGTGATTGAGTTCCTGTTTTAAAGCATTATGGCCTGAGAATATGCAGAGATAAATCTCAATCTTTTGATATTAGTTGAGACGTGATTTATGACCCAGCACGTGGGCTATTCTGGAAAAAGTTCCATGTGAACTCGAGAAGAATGAGTATTCTGTCGTTTTAGGGTGTAATGTTCTGTATATATCTATGAGGTCCATCTGGTCCAGTGTGTCATTCATAGCTCTTGTTTCTTTGTTGATTTTCTGCTTAGATGATCTGTCTATTGCTAAGAGTGGAGTATTGAGATCTCCTACTATTAACATATTATTATCCATACGACTCTTTATTTTGGTTAACAGTTGGCTTATGTAGATGGCTGCTCCCCTGTTGGGGGCATAGATATTTACAGTTGTTAGATATTCTTGTTGGATAGACCACTTAAGAATGATATAGTGTCCTTCTGTGTCTCTAACTACCATCTTTATGTTAAAATCTAATTTGTCTGATATGAGAATTGCTACCCCAGCTTTCTTTGGAGATCCATTGGCATGAAAGATGGTTCTCCATCCTTTCACTTTCAGTCTGGATGTACATTTAGGTTCAAAATGAGTCTCTTGTAGACAGCATATGGATGGGTCCTGTCTTTTTATCCAATCTGCAACCCTGTGCTGTTTTATGGGAGCATTTAGGCCATTCATGTTGAGAGTGATTATTGAAAGATATGAATTAATTGTCATCATGTTGCCTGTGAAGATGTTGTTTCTATAGATTGTCCCTGTACATTCCTTTTCTATAGCACTCTTTGGGTCTTTCTCCTTTTAAGAACCCCCCCTTAATATTTCTTGCAGGGCCAGTTTAGTGGTCACATATTCTTTCAGTTTCTGCCAGCCTTGGAACTCTGCATCTCTCCATCCATTCTAAATGACAGCCTTGCCAGATAAAGTGTTCTTGGCTGCATGTTCTTCTCGTTTAGTACCCTGAATATTTATTGCCAGGGCTTTCTGGCTTGCCAGGCCTCTGTGGATAGGTCTGACATTATTCTGATGTTTCTCCCTCTGTACATAAGGAATCTTTTCCCCCTAACTGCCCTTAAGACGGTTTCCTTGGTTCTGAGATTTACAAGTTTTATTATTACATGCTGGGCCATTGGTCTGTTCTCCTTGACCTTGGGAAGGGTCCTCTCTGCCTCTAGGACACAAATGCTCGTTTCATTCCCCAGATTAAAGAAGTTCTCAGCTACAATTTTCTCAAATATACCTTCTAGTCCTCTCTCTCTCTCTCTCCACCCCTCCAGGATTCCAATAATTCTGACATTGGAACATTTCATGGTGTCAGTTATTTCTCTGATTCTGTTTTCATGGATTTTGACTTGTTTCTCCTTGGCCTCCTCTTTATCCTTCTTTTCTATCAATTGGCCTTCTAGATCACTAATTCGTTCTTCTGCCTCATTTACCCTAGCTGTTAGATTATCTAGATTAGATTGGATCTCATTGATAGCATTTTTAAGTTCTGCCAGATAAGCTTTCATTTCTGCCCTTAGAGACTCTATGTTGCCATTAATCAATTTCTCCATTCTAGCTATTGTCCTCACAACTGCTACCCTGAATTCCATTTCTGACATTTTGGTTATATCTGTATCCATTTATAAATCTGTGTCAGAAGTCACAGTCTCTGAGTCTTTCCTATTTTAGGGATTCCTCCTCTTAGTCATTCTGTTGAGGGGTGGTTGAAGGAATGTACAGAGTCCAAATTATTGACCACAACCCAAGCAGGATGCACCTGTTTTCTAAGGACCTTAGGGTTATTGGGCTCTTGTTCTCCCAGCCTGTCTTCTAGGGGAGGTGCCTGCCATGCTGTTACTCAGGCAACCCTGTTTTGGCAGAGTTGCCCTGCCCCCTGTGGGGGGGATGGGCTCAGTGAAAACCCATTTTTGGAGGCTTTTGTTCTCTGGCAGCTTTCCCTGGTGGCTTTCCATGTCTCTTCCAAGAGTCAGAGCGGAAGAGATCATTTCCAGGGAGGAATGGGAAGGCAAAGCGTGCACAGCCAACAGAAGGGGGGAAGTGAAGACGTTGTTTCTATAGATTGTCCCTGTACATTCCTTTTCTATACCACTCTTTGGGTCTTTCTCCTTTTAAGAACCCCCCTTAATATTTCTTGCAGGGCCAGTTTAGTGGTCACATATTCTTTCAGTTTCTGCCAGCCTTGGAACTCTGCATCTCTCCATCCATTCTAAATGACATTCCCTCTTTCCCCTTTGTTTTTTTCTTTTTCATGTTTCAAAGCATTCTTGCCCCTTTAAAACCCACCTTAGTTGGATTCTTCTTCATTGCTCCCTGATCTGGACCAGTGTCCCTGTGTGTTTGGCAGTGGAGGCAAAATGTAATATGTGTAATCACCTTATAAATGGCAAGGTGTTCTAACAAGTTGGTTGTTATTCTCTTACTGTCCCCCCACCCCCACCCCATGGGCTTGTTCTGAGCTCCTGTTGTCATCCCAATTCTTGCTTCCCTGGCTCCAGTTGTATGTCCATTCTGGATCTGGTCTTCTCTGTCTTTCCCTTCTCATGACTTACATACTCTCTCATTTCCTCAGAGCCTTCTTAGGAAAGGAGTAATTTTGGTTTACTAAGCATGTTGAAGCTAAGGCATTAATGGCTAAGAGAGTTGATGTTAACACATCAGGGATATTCACATTTTAACTGGAGACTCCTCAAACTTCAACGTGGAGCTTGCCAGCGAAATTTTAGGCAGCATGAGCAGTCAGTGGAGGAGAAAATGAGCCTTTTCCTTGTGCTTGTGCATATGGATGACTTCTTACTCCACCCATTTAAGAGATGGGCCTTATTGTAATGTGTATAGACTAGTGAATAAAATTTTAAATTGGGACATGAAGGGTCAGGGAAGGTTTGTGGTTAGGGGGGCCAAACAAGAATAAGGACATCTTTTAAAGAAAAGTTAGGGGGAAAATGATATGGTTAAGAAATAAAGTACAAAATATGAGTATTTCCAATCACAAAAGAAGAAGAAGAAGAAGAAGAAGAAGAGGAGATAGTTTCCAACCCTCTGCCTCAGAACAGAGAGATTGCAGTCTGTTTTTCAGTGAGCACCCCAGGCCACACTATCTCTGTTTCTGTCTGTGCTGCTATATACTGCAGTGTCCTGGGTTGTGCATCCCTCAGCAGGGCTCCCAGTCCTCACCTCCAGGTCGGGGCACGTGTTTGCCCTTTGTGCTTCTAAAACCACCAGCGCCCCCATTTCACATGTGCGGCCCCTCCACTCCAGGTTTCAGTCCAGGAGGGGCTGCCCTAAACTCCTTTCTCTGCTACTACCGGTCTACGAGTCTGTGCCCTGTTCCCAGCACGGGAGGCTATCGCCTACCTGCGGTGTAGGATCCTGACAGCTTGGCTCCCTCCCCCTTCCATTTATGCTCTGATATGTGCACGTGGAATCACGGCTCCCTGCCTCCTACCTCAAAACCAACCACCTGCAATATTCTGTTTGTAGAGATCCAGACCTTCTTACATCTCAGGCTGATTTCCTGGGTGCTCAGAGTGGTGGATATCCAGCTCAATTCCAGAGACTGGTTGGAATAGGGTCCCCTACTCTTCCTCCATCTTTTCCTCTCACTAACAAATAGATATTCTAATGAAGTATTCCAAACTTACAAAACAGAACCTATATTTAAAGGAAATAAAATCTAGAATAGAAAAGTTTTAATCTGAAGTGAACTATTCACTAGAGCACTTCAAGGAATATTCCCATTGGCAGAAGAAACAATCTCAATACAGGGGAACTTCTTCAACCTTATAAAGGGCATCTGTGAAAACCCATAGCAGACATCATACTTAATGTTGAAACAGTGAATGCTTTTCCCCAAAGACCAGGAACAAGACAAGGATATCTGCTCTTGACACTTTTATTCAACATGGTAATACAGGTTCTAGACAGTGCAACTAGAAAAAATATAAATATCTCTAGCAGATTGAAAACCAAATGTAAAAATGTCTTCATCCACAGATGACATGATTCTGTTTGTAAATAATTGCATAGGATCTACATGTACACGAAACCAAAAGAAGAACTCATAAACATGGTCAGCATCATCACAAGGTACACATTCAATGTACAGAGTATCAGTTGGATTTCTATACACTAGTACGTACAACTTGAAAATGAAATTTAGGAAACAATTCCATTTACAAGAGAACCAAAAAGAATGAAACATTTAGGAATTAATTTAACAAAAGACCAAATCTTGTATGTTGAAAATTACAAAACAATGCAGAGAAAAATTAAAGAATATCTAAATAAATGCAGAGGATCCATGTTTATGGATTAGAAGACAATTCTTACCAAAATCATTAAAGATTCAATGCAACAGGCATTGTAGGCACAAATTAACAAGCTTGTACTAAAATTAACATGAAAACCCAAAACACCTAGATTAGACATAATAATTTTGAATAAAAAAAACAAAGTTGGAGAACTGATGTGTTCACCCTGCAGAAGCAGTGGGGGGAGGGGCACACCCAAAATTTGATCTGGATGATGAGACTGATGTTGCTGCACACACAGAGGGTGTGGAAAGCTTTATCACTGACACATGAGGTCCTGGGGACAGCAGGGCAGGCCTTTCAAGCAAGGTCTTACAACATCTGATTTCAAAACTGCAGAAAGATCAAGTTACAGTAATAAGGCCAGTGTGCTGTTGGTGCAAAGAAACACAGAGGTCACTGGAAAAGAACTGAGAGTCCAGAAATAATCTTTTGTGTTTACGGTCAATTGGATTTTGATAAATGAGTTAATTCAGTGTAAGATGACTAGTCTTTTCAACAAATGCTTCAGCTACAACTGGATATCTGAAGAAAGAAGAATAAACTTAATTCCTTACCTCCTCCATACATGAAAATTAATTCATGATGGATCATAAACTTAATGGTAGAGTTAACACTATAAAATCTTCTAGAAGAAAACATAGGAAAGAATCTTTGGATTAAGGAAAGGAGTTTTCAAACACTCTTTCTTTTCTAATACTTACCTGCATTTTATCTTGAACAAAGCAGTTACTCACAAAAAACATGTGAAAATGTTTTAGTTGAACTCCATAAACCAATCAAATGGTAATGCTCCCAACCACTACTGTGTAGGGGTAAAAGTCAGAGACAGGAAGCCAATAGATTCAGAACTAGAAAGCTTGATGAAGAATATCTAGGGAGGTATTCCTCCTGTTATTATTATCCTGCTGCTCTGAACTTCTTGTTATTAAGTAAACACATTATTTCTGAGATTTTATTAGTCTTAGAAAATAAGAGCTATTCAAAACATGAAAGAAAATGTGAACTTCCTTTCTTTCAAAAACAAGTACTTTGACATACAAAAACTCTCCATGAAATAACCCTCATAATGAGGTATGCAAAAGTTTAATACTATTTGAGATACTGCTGGCTGAGAAATACATTTTCTGCTAATTCATATCTGTATTTCATCTAACTCAATTCTTTTGTGTTTTAACCTGCTTTTAGATCCAATACCGAGTCCAGAATATCAAGTTACTTGGAATTCCCCCAATTTGGTCTCACATTGTAGTGCCTCTGATCACTCACATGAGTTTTTCTGCCTGGAATCTGCTCTACTATCGTGTGTGTGTGTGTGTGTGTGTGTGTGTGTTTGTGTGTATGTTTGTCCTTACTGAGCTCGATGCTGGGAATAAAATAATGCAGTCTCTAACTCAGTCTGCAATCCCAGTGGTAGAAACAGGCCAGGTCAGGGCTGAGGGCAGTGCAGCCAGCACAGATGACAGGGTTTGGGGAGAGTCCCTGAGGAGATGCAGAGAACACCCTCCCAGCAGCCAGCAGGTGGGGGTGCGGTGGGAGAAGCCTTCTCTCCTGTGAGTGGAGCGTAGGAATGCAGAGCAACAGTGTGAAGGATAGGAAAGCAAGGTGAGCAATGGCCTGATGGATGGAGTACGCAACATTTTCAGAAAAGTTAAGAGGAGAACACAAGGAGACAGTACTGAGAGGTTGGGCAACTGGATTAGGATAGGAAAAAATGGTGCTTTCTACCAGGCTAAGGATCCATGACTTCCTTAATACTTTCCACTACTGAATGCTTTGGGGCAGGAGAAGTTGATAATCAATGCAGCCTTCCCATTAATACTGAAAGGCTGTACATGGGTTAGCTGTGAGTGTGAACTCTAACACTGAGCCAGGGTTCAATTCCTAGCTCCACCTCTTATTATTTGTATGATCTTGCACAAGGTATTCCTTTTTCTGTGCTTCAATCTGCTCGTATCTGAAACAAGAATAATGAGACTTTCACCTCCTAGAGTGGATTGAGGAACCCATGGAGCAATGCAAGTGTTCTATGTCACATGGCTCTCTGGTTGGGCTGGGAGAGGCTGACTGAGGCAGGGACACAGGAGGCTGGTGCAGGAACCACAGCAGGAAAGGCTGAATGTGGAGGAGAAAGGAGGTGGTACAATGCATGAGACCCTGGAGGCAGGAATACAGAGGATGGAAATGGCAGGTAAGCAATGGGATAGGAGCCCTGAGAAAGGGCAGGTGTCCAGGGAGGCTCTGATCTCTGTCATTGGCAACCGGGTGGACAGAGATCCCTCCTTACACAGAGGGGTCCTGGAGGACGGTCAGGTGAGGGGGTGGCAGGGAATAAGAGAACATCAAGACCCTTCCCCTGCTCTGCCTGTCTTCTGAGATGCACATCGCACGTCACAGGGTCTGTGGCCCTCGGGTACATTTATTTTATACTCTGGGTCTCACCACGGGTCCCACAGCAAGACCACGTCTCAGTTACTGTCGTATCCTTAGTGTCTGCTGTGTTCAATGTCTGCTCAGTGTTTTGAGAGTAGAGGGAGTGAAAGAGCGGGAGGGAGGGTCGAGCTTTTGTATGATAGAGGAAAACACAGATGACAATTCCATTTTTTAAAAAGATTTTATTTATTTATTTGACAGAGAGATAGAGAGAGCACAAGTAGGCAGAGCGGCAGGCAGAGGGAGAGGGAGAAGCAGGCTCCCCAGTGGGCAGGGAGCCTGACGGGGGCTTGATCCCAGGACTCTGGGATCATGAACTGAGCTGATGGCGATGCTTAACCAACTGAGCCACCCAGGTGCCCCAACAATCCCATTTTTTACCAGCGCAGATTCAGGAGCTTGATAAAACTTAGCAAAAAAAAAAAATGTTCTTTGACAATTTTTCAACCAAAACTTGTATTGTTAATAAACTATGAACCAGTGCTAACAGGACAGATTCCAACTAATTTGAAAACTTGCCTGTTACCCACAGGAATCTTTGTCTCAGTATTTATGGCATCTTGCCCTGAGAATACCTCCTCCCTGCAGAAATTAGCAACATCATCAAAACTAAAGCACAAAGCAAATAAAAAACCCTGGTCAGGTCAGACAAATGGCCTATAGCATGCCTTTTGTTAGAGAAATGTCAATTGTAAAGTATAAAAAATGGATATCCTTTTATAAATGTGTAAAGCATTATAAAGATGATGAAGAAATACTTATTCACTAAAACGGTGCTCACCCAAAAGGAGGGAATTAAAAGAGGATAGAAACAGAGAGGAAACCCAACGTGAGAGCTCAGCACACTCACACATGATGAGAGGGACCATCAAGGTGAGGCTCAGGGCCCCAGGGCGGGTAACACTGGGAGAAGCTGGAGGAAGCAGCAGCCTCATCCCAGGAGCCAGGTGCTCTTGGTGTTTCATTCATCCTGTGTTCTGCTGTATTATTTCCCTTAAATTTGGTTGAATCACAAAAGCATTCAAGCCTCAGTCACATCAATAGGTGATATACTTACAACCAAGCTCAATTTGATGTTGACACACAATTACAGAAGCAACTTCCATTAGTTCTCTCTGCCGATGCTCCAGGATAGGTTTTCAGAGAAGAACAGAGAGCACAGGATAGAAGACCTATCTTGATCTGATTCTGGTGATTTACAATCACTCTTGAATAGTAATTCTGTTCTGTAGATTTCTGCTCTGTAAATTAGATTACCCAAAATAAAACCATTTACAAGGAGTTTTCTCCACTGATCCTTTACTTTATAATCTTGCTTAACTTTCTCTAGGACATAAGACCTTCTGTTCCTATTAGGCAGGGCAAACTGAGCCAGATGCTGACAGAGTATAAAAACAGTATGTGTTGAAAAGGGCTGGGGCTCTGCACTGAGTCTTGATCATGTCATCAACAAGGGCAGTGGTGGCCCCTGGGCATCCACTCAGGCCATCATGCAGAGAATTACAGCCCAATAATGAACCATGCAACTCAGTCCATCATGGGGCTTCCTAGTCAGTATCCAGGGGACTCAAAGCCCACAAGTGATGACAACCCCTGGCAAGGCTCAGGATCCCACAGCACTAGGAATCCCTCTGCTCCTCCCAGGAGGGTGGGAGAAGCCTGAGGTGACTGAGCATTTGTCTGGCTGGCTGTCTCCCTCCACCCGCCCTCCATGTTCCTCCCTCACTCACAACTCATCCCACTCCAGGCACCACCTGTGCTGATGGTGGCCCCTCAAAGCCACCACCTGCTCTGTTGTGCCCACGGGAGACCCTGGAGGGTCTCTGACTCTTAGAGTTGCTGTCTTAGCTCAGCCCGACTGGTTTCCATCTCTCTGTCCCTGAGGAACCAGGCTGTTCACACAAAGTGCACAGGGTCCCAGGACTGTGATCCCAGGGACAGAGAGGTGCTGGCTGTTTCTGGTGTTGGAATGTGCTTTTCCCCAGGGCTCACGCTATCTTCTAGGGAAGCCTGGCCTGACAGCTCGAGAGAGGAGCCACGTTCTCTCCCCATCCTCTCCTCCACTTGCTCTGGATTTCTGCTGGGCCCGCTGAAGGATGGAGACCCGAGATCCCCCTCACCCCCCGAGTGGGGCTCCGTTCCAATCAGCACTTCCAGGGTCTTCCTTCTAGCTCGGTCCCTAGCCAGTCTCAGGAGCCTAACCTGGGGAGACACTTACTGGTCTGCCTCTTGAGGTGACACTTTGAGATCCAGGAACCATGTCTCCATCCAGGCGAGGAGGCACGGAGTGATGGGGAGCACACAGCCTAAAGCCCCTAAGAGAAAAGCTGAAAGGACTGATGTGACCAGGAGAGGGAAATGCAGTTTCTGGGAGCTCACACTGGAAAACAAGGCTTCACCATTATAGACAGTGATGGTACAGAACACGTGGGAGGCTGGACGTGTGACAGGATCACTTTGGGAGTAAAAGGCACTGGTCACTGCTGTCGTCAGCTAACAGACACATAATCCAGACCCATTCGAATTAGACATTTTATGTGGGGAAGACATCTGCCCCCAAAGACACCTGTCTGAGGCAGAAGCTCCCAATGCCTGGAATAGCTCAGCCAGGCCCGGCTCCTGCCCACATCACTCTGTCTCCGGCCCCTGAACGCGCACTGGGCCAGCGTGGGCTTCTCCGTGGCGCCCAATCCCTCCCTGGCTCCTGATGCTCTCCCTCCTCCCAGGGTCTAGCAGGCTAGTGTGCTGGGAACCTAAGTTTTGTCCCCCACTAGGTGCAACATGCAAAGGCCCTCTCCCCACAGAAGGGACCCCTGAAATGCAGAGGCGGGGCTCCCCCTAGTGGTTGGGAGCCCAGAGATCATCCCACAGGACCTTGTCCCTCATCCCCCAACTAGGGTTCCTAGCAACATGACACCTGCCCAGAGTGATGCCAACAGGAGCCTGACTGACAGAATGGGGTTAGGGGACACCGGGTGTAAAGCTGTGTAAGTATTAACACAGCTGCAGAGTCAGTATTGGTTAGCAAATCACCCCCCTCACACACACACACGCCCTGTAGTCAGAGTGAGCTTCCTGGAAGAGGAGGCATTTTACATTTTGATACTCATTAAGTTTACAGACTGACACGAGATGCAATTTAGTACTAACAACTACATATCACCAAAACTCTGACAACCTTCATAATCAGCAATTACTTCTCATACCAGGCACATTTTCTGGTCACTTTTCCTCTAACAAGTTTGTGTTTATAGGAGCATAAAATTAATAGATCATATAGAAATGTCCACTCACTGGCCCAATGCCTATACAAGGGAATTCTTAATATCTTTCCTTCGATTACTTTTTTTTTCCCTGCTATGTAACTGTACTCAATGTAAGCTCATCAGGAAGGAACATCATTAGCGTTCTCCACTCGTTCACTTCTCCGCTAGCACCCAGTCGCATTTCTTACTGAATTCCGTGTCAAATCAATACAACTCACTTCTTCATTTCCCCAGTAACTGATAAAGTCTCTACCACCCTGCTCTGTGTTCTGAGTCTGCTGCAGGGATCGTATGTACAAGTGCAAGGAGCAAACAAAAGAGAGACTGAGGGATGGATGAGTTCACAGAAGTCCAGACATGCTAATGCAGGGTCAGCATGGACTCTAATCTCAAACTGAATATCACAAGAAATGAGAGAATATTTTCATGGTGCTGGAGAGGGACACGTTTTCTTAAACAGGACTCCAAAGTATGCAAAGTATGTAGTCAACAAGAGATTGACTACAAAATTGAGGAACTCTGTTTAATCAAAGTGGTTTACACCAACTTTAGACAGAAGATAGATTAGCTGAGGATATTTGTGACAGGTAAAACTCACAAGAGATAGGGGGGTGGAACAAGATGGCGGAGGAGTAGGAGACCTAGATTTCATCTGGTCTCAGGAATTCAGCTGAATAGGGATCAAACCATTCGGAACACCTACGAACTCAACAGGAGATCGAAGAAGAGAGTAGCAACAACTCTCTGAACAGAGAAGCGACCACTTACTGGAAAGTAGGATGTGCGGAGAAGTGAATGCGAGGCGATATTCGGGAGGATAGATGGTGAGGGACGGGTCCTCCGTCGGCCACTTCCGGCAAGTGATAGAGCCGCGGAGCACAAAATCGGACATTTTAGAAGTTGGCTCCGCTGAGGGACATTGGTGCAGTGGCTAAGTGTGGGGTGGAATCCTCCCGGGACAGTGTGGTCTCAGGACCCTTGGGGTCACAGAAAGACCGGGGGTACCTGAGTGCCACAGAGCTCCCAGGTATCAGAGCGGGGAAGCCGGCTGCAGAGATGGAGCTGAGGCGCGGACTCTCAGCTCGGGTTTGCCATAAACTGTGATCCGCGGCCCAGTCGGGCCACTGCTCCTCCAGCAGGGACCCAACAAGCGGCAGAGCCGGGGAGACTCCCCTTTCTCCCCCGGGAGGAGTGGTGCAGGAATGCACCGCAGGGATCTGCTGGGTTTGGAGACTCCACACGGGGTCGGGTGCCAGAGATACAAACGCTCGGTCACAGACCGGGTGAGCACGGAGTGCGGCCAGAGACCGGGGAGAGGGGAGTGACTGCTTTTCTCTGGGGGCGCACTGAGGAGCGGGTCACCGAGTTCTCAGCTGCTCCAGGTGGAGATTGGGAGGCCACCATTTTCGCCCTGGTCCTCCAAAGCTGTACCGAGAGCTTGCAGGGAACAAAAGCTCCTGAGAGCAAACCCGAGCAGCTTGCTTAGCCCAGACCGACAATGAGGGGACAATTCAGCCTCCGGCAAAGACATTTGGAAAACATGGCAATAGGCCCCTCCCCCAGAAGATCAGCACAAACAGCCAGCAAGCCAAGACCAAGTTTACCGATGAAGGAGAACGGGAGAACTCCAGCGCTAGAGGAATACTGCACATGGAATTCATGGCTTTTTTTTTTTACCATGATTCATTATTTCATCAAGTTAATTTTTTAACTGTTTTTTTTTTAAATTTTTCTTTTTCCCTTTTTCAACCAACATCTTATCAATCTTTTTTTAAAAAAAACATTTTTTATTTTTCATTTTTAGAGTCATATATTATCCCTTCATAGTAGTTACCCTTATTTTTGGCATATATATATAAGTTGTTCTCTCGTTAAAATTTTGAGATACACTTTCTTCTAACAGATCAAAATATACCCTAAATCACTAGTGTATGGCTTTGTTCTAGTCTCCTGCCTGATCACATTCTCTCCCTTCTTTCTTTCTTTCTTTTTTTTAAATCTTCTTCTTTCTTTTTTCAAACAACTTATCTTATCAATTCCTTTTATAAAATCTTTTATACTTTTCACCTTTACAGTCATCTTCCATCCCTTCATTGTATCAACCCTTATTTTGTACATATATGTCTTTCTTTCTTTAAAATTTTAGGAGGCACTTTTTTCTAACAGACCAAAATACGCCCAAAATCTAGTGTGTGGCACTGATCTATGCACTAGCCTGATCATATTTGATCACATTCTGCTTTTTTTGTATTGTTCTGTTTTTGTTTTTATCTTTTTTTTCTCTTTCTTTTTTCTTTCTTTCCCTTTCTTTTCCCCTTGTTTCAGGTCTTTTCTGATCTGCATAGAGTATATTTGCTGGGGACGTTGTTAACCTGTTAGCATTTTGTTCTCTCATTCATCTATTCTCCTCTGGACAAAATGACAAGACGAAAAAAATCACCTCAGCAAAAAGAACAAGAGGTAGTACCGTCAGCCAGGGACCTACTCAATACGGACATTAGTACGACGTCGGACCTAGAGTTCAGAATCATGACTTTAAAGATACTAGCTGGGCTTGAAAAAAGCGTGGAAGTTATTAGAGAAACCCTTTCTGGAGAAATAAAAGAACAAAAATCTAACCAAGTCAAAATCAAAAAGGCTATTGATGAGGTGCAATCAAAAATGGGGGCACTAACTGCTAGGATAAATGAGGCAGAAGAGAGAATCAGTGATATAGAAGACTAAATGATGGAAAATAAAGAGGCTGAGAAAAAGAGAGAGAAACAACTACAGGATCATGAGGGCAGAATTCGAGAGATAAGTGATACGATAAGACGAAACAACATTAGAATAATTGGGATCCCAGAAGAAGAAGGGGGGGGTAGAAGGTATATTGGAGCAAATAATAGCAGAGAACTTCCCTAATGTGAGGAAGGAAATAGGCATCAAAATCCAGGAGGCACAGAGAACCCCTCTCAAAATCAATAAAAATAGGTCAACACCCCGACATCTAATAGTAAAACTTACGAGTCTCACAGACAAAGAGAAAATCCTGAAAGCAGCTCGGGAGAAGAGATATGTAACCTACAATGGTAGAAATATTAGACTGGCAACAGACCTATCCACAGAGACCTGGCAGGCCAGAAAGGACTGGCACGATCTCTTCAGAGAACTAAACGAGAAAAATATGCAGCCAAGAATACTATATCCAGCTAGGCTGTCATTGAAAATAGAAAGAGAGATAAAAAGCTTCCAGAACAAACAAAAACTAAAGGAATTTGCAAACACGAAACCAACCCTCCAAGAAATCTTGAAAGGGGTCCTCTAAGCAAAGAGAGAGCCTAGAAGCAGCATAGATCAGAAAGGAACACAGACAATATACAGTAACAGTCACCTTACAGGCAATACAATGGCACTAAATTCATACCTTTCAATAGTTACCCTGAATGTAAATGGGCTCAATGCCCCAATCAAAAGACACAGGCTATCAGATTGGATTAAAAAACAAGACCCATCCATATGCTGTCTGCAAGAGACTCATTTTAGACCCAAAGACACACCCAGATTGAAAGTGAGGGGGTGGAAAACCATTTACCATGCTAATGGACACCAAAAGAAAGCTGGGGTGGCAATCCTTATATCAGACAAATTAGATCTTAGATCAAAGACTGTAATAAGAGATGAAGAAGGACACTGTATCCTACTTAAAGGGTCTATCCAACAAGAAGAAGTAACAATTGTAAATATCTATACCCCGAACATGGGAGCAGGCAATTATATAAGGCAATTAATAACAAGAGCAAAGAAACACATTGACAAAAATACAATAATAGCGGGGGACTTTAACACCCCCCTGACTGAAATGGACAGATCATCTAAGCAAAAGATCAACAAGGAAATAAAGACTTTAAATGAAGCACTGGACCAAATGGACTTCACAAACATATTCAGAACACTCCAACCCAAAACAATGGAATACACATTCTTCTCTAGTGCCCATGGAACATTCTCCAGAATTGATCACATCCTAGGTCACAAATCAAGTCTCAACCGGTACCAAAAGATTGGGATCATTCCCTGCATATTTTCAGATCACAATGCCTGAAACTAGAACTCAGTCACAAGAGGAAAGTCGAAAGAACTCAAATACATGGAAGCTAAAGAGCATCCTACTAAGGAATGAATGGGTCAACCAGGAAATTAAAGAAGAATTAAAAAAATTCATGGAAACCAATGAAAATGAAAACACAACTGTCCAAAATCTTTGGGATACACCAAAGGCAGTCCCGAGAGGAAAGTATATAGCAATACAAGCCTTTCTCAAGAAACAAGAAAGGTCTCAAATACACAACCTAATCCTACACCTAAAGGAGCTGGAGAAAAAACAGCAAATAAAGCCAAAACCCAGCAGGAGAAGAGAAATAATAAAGATCAGAGCAGAAATCAAGGAAATAGAAACCAAAAGAACAGTAGAAGAGATCAAGGAAACTAGGAGCTGGTTCTTTGAAAGAATTAACACGATTGATAAACCCCTGGCCAGACTGATCAAAAGGAAAAGAGAAATGACCCAAATCAACAAAATCATGAATGAAAGAGGAGAGATCACAACCAACACCAAAGAAATACAAACAATTATAAGAACATATGATGAGCAACTCTATGCCAGCAAATTAGATAACCTGGAAGAAATGGGTGCATTCCTAGAGATGTATCAACTACCAAAATTGAACCAGGAAGAAATAGAAAACCTGAACAGACCTATAACCACTAAGGAAATTGAAGCAGTCATCAAAAATCTCCCAAGAAACAAAAGCCCAGGGCCAGATGGCTTCCCGGGGGAATTCTGTCAGACATTTAAAGAAGAATTAATACCTATTCTCCTGAAACTGTTCCAAAAAATAGAAATGGAAGGAAAACTTCCAAATTCATTTTATGAGGCCACCATTACCTTGATCCCCAAACCAGACAAAGACCCCATCAAAAAGGAGAATTACAGACCAATATCCTTGATGAACATGGATGCAAAAATTCTCACCAAAATACTAGCCAATAGGATCCAACAGGCCATTAAAAGGATTATTCACCACGACCAAATGGGATTTATCCCTGGGCTGCAAAGCCTGGTTCAACATCCGCAAATCAATCAACGTGATACAATACATTAACAAAAGAAAGAACAAGAATCATATGATCCTCTCAATAGATGCAGAAAAAGCATTTGACAAAGTACAGCAACATTCTTGATCAAAACTCTTCTGAGTATAGGCATAGATGGTACATACCTCAATATCATAAAAGCCATCTATGAAAAACCTACAGCGAATATCATTCTCAATGGGGGAAAGCTGAGAGCTTTTCCCCTAAGGTCAGGAACACGGCAGGGATGTCCACTATCACCACTGCTATTCAACATAGTATTAGAAGTCCTAGCCACAGCAATCAGACAACAAAAAGAAATCCAAGGCATCCAAATCAGCAAAGAGGAAGTCAAACTCTCACTCTTTGCAGATGATATGATAATGTATGTGGAAAACCCAAAAGACTCCACCCCAAAACTGCCAGAACTCATACAGGAATTTAGTAAAGTAGGAGGATATAAAATCAATGCACAGAAATCAGTGGCATTCCTATACACCAACAACAAGACAGAAGAGAGACAAATCAAGGCGTCGATCCCATTTACATTGCACCCAAAACCATAAGATACCTAGGAATAAATTTAACCAAAGAGGCAAAGGATCTGTACTCAGAAAACTATAAAATACTCAGGAAAGAAATTGAGGAAGACACACAGAAATGGAAAAACGTTCCATGCTCATGGATTGGGAAAAACAACATTGTGAAGATGTCAGTGCTACCCAGAGCAATCTACACATTCAATGCAATCCCCATCAAAATACCATCCACTTTTTTCAAAGAAATGGAACAAATAATCCTAAAATTTGCATGGAACCAGAAGAGACCCCGAATAGCCAGAGGAATATTGAAAAAGAAAAGGAAAGCTGGCGGCATCACAATTCCGGACTTCCAACTCTATTAGAAGCTGCCATCATCAAGACAGTATGGTACTGGCACAAAAACAGACACATAGATCAATGGAACAGAATCGAGAGCCCAGAAATGGACCCTCAACTCTACGGTCAACTTATCTTTGACAAAGCAGGAAAGAATGTCCAATGGCAAAAAGAGAGTCTCTTCAACAAATGGTGTTGGGAAAATCAGACAGCCACATGCAGAAAAATGAAACTGGACCATTTTCTTACACCACACACAAAAATAGACTCCAAATGGTTGAAAGACCTAAACGTGAGACAGGAGTCCATCAAAATCCTAAAGGAGAACACAGGTAGCAACCTCTTCGACCTCAGCCGCAGCAACTTCTTCCTAGAAACATCGCCAAAGGCACGGGAAGCCAGGGCAATAATGAACTATTGGGATTTCATCAAGATAAAAAGCTTTGGCACAGCAAAAGAAATTGTCCAGGAGCAAGATGGCGGAGGAGTAGGAGACCTAGATTTCGTCTGGTCTCAGGAATTCAGCTGAATAGGGATCAAACCATTCTGAACACCTACGAACTCAACAGGAGATCAAAGAGGAGAGTAGCAACAACTATCTGAACAGAGAAGCGACCACTTACTGGAAGAGTCATATTTTATCCCTTCATAGTAGTTACCCTTATTTTTGGCATATATATATATAAGTTGTTCTCTCGTTAAAATTTTGAGATAGTTTCTTCTAACAGATAAAAATATACCCTAAATCACTAGTGTATGGTTCTGTTCTAGTCTCCTGCCTGATCACATTCTCTCCCTTTTTTCTTTTTTTTTTTTAAATCTTCTTTCTTTTTTCAAACAACTTCTTATCTTATCAAGTCTTTTTATAAAATCTTTTATAATTTTCATCTTTACAGTCATCTCCTATCCCTTCATTGTATCAACCCTTATTTTGTACGTATATGTCTTTCTTCCTTTAAAATTTTAGGAGGCACTTTTTCCTAACAGACCAAAATACGCCCAAAATCTAGTGTGTGGCACTGATCTATGCACTAGCCTGATCATATTTGATCATATTCTGCTTTTTTTGTATTGTTCTGTTTTTGTTTTTATCTTTTTTTTTCTCTATTTCTTTTTTCTTTCTTTCACTTTCTTTTCCCCTGGTTTCAGGTCTTTTCGGATTTGTATACAGTATATTTGCTGGGGACGTTGTAAACCTGTTAGCATTTTGTTCTCTCATTCATCTATTCTCCTCTGGACAAAATGACAAGACGAAAAAATCACCTCAGCAAAAAGAACAAGAGGTAGTACCGTCAGCCAGGGACCTACTCAATACGGACATTAGTACGATGTCGGACCTAGAGTTCAGAATCATGACTTTAAAGATATTAGCTGGGCTTGAAAAAAGCGTGGAAGTTATTAGAGAAACCCTTTCTGGAGAAATAAAAGAACTAAAATCTAACCAAGTCGAAATCAAAAAGGCTATTGATGAGGTGCAATCAAAAATGGGGGCACTAAATGCTAGGATAAATGAGGCAGAAGAGAGAATCAGTGATATAGAAGACCAAATGATGGAAAATAAAGAGGCTGAGAAAAAGAGGGAGAAACTACTACAGGATCACGAGGGCAGAATTCGAGAGATAAGTGATTTGATAAGACGAAACAACATTAGAATAATTGGGATCCCAGAAGAAGAAGAAAGAGAGAGAGGGGCAGAAAGTTTATTGGAGCAAATAATAGCAGAGAACTTCCCTAATGTGAGGAAGGAAATAGGTATCAAAATCCAGGAGGCACAGAGAACCCCTCTCAAAATCAATAATAATAGGTCAACACCCCGACATCTAATAGTAAAACTTACGAGTCTCACAGACAAAGAGAAAATCCTGAAAGCAGCTCGGGAGAAGAGATATGTAACCTACAATGGTAAAAATATTAGATTGGCAACAGACCTATCCACAGAGACCTGGCAGGCCAGAAAGGACTGGCAAGATATCTTCAGAGCACTAAACGAGAAAAATATGCAGCCAAGAATACTATATCCAGCTAGGCTGTCATTGAAAATAGAAGGAGAGATAAAAAGCTTCCAGAACAAACAAAAACTAAAGGAATTTGCACACACGAAACCAGCCCTCCAAGAAATATTGAAAGGGGTCCTCTAAGCAAAGAGAGAGCCTAAAAGCAGCAAATATCAGAAAGGAACACAGACAACATACAGTAACAGTCACCTTACAGGCAATACAATGGCACTAAATTCATACCTTTCAATAGTTACCCTGAATGGAAATGGGCTCAATGCCCCAATCAAAAGGCACAGGCTATCAGATTGGATTAAAAAACAAGACCCATCCATACGCTGTCTGCAAGAGACTCATTTTAGACCCAAAAACACCCCCAGATTGAAAGTGAGGGGGTGGAAAACCATTTACCATGCTAATGGACACCAAAAGAAAGCTGGGGTGGCAATCCTTATATCAGACAAATTAGATCTTAGATCAAAGACTGTAATAAGAGATGAGGAAGGACACTATATCCTACTTAAAGGGTCTATCCAACAAGAAGATCTAACAATTGTAAATATCTATGCCCCGAACATGGGAGCAGCCAATTATATAAGGCAATTAATAACAAGAGCAAAGAAACACATTGACAACAATACAATAATAGTGGGGGACTTTAACACCCCCCTGACTGAAATGGACAGATCATCTAAGCAAAAGATCAACAAGGAAATAAAGACTTTAAATGACACACTGGACCAAATGGACTTCACAGACATATTCAGAACATTCCATCCCAAAGCAACGGAATACACATTCTTCTCTAGTGCCCATGGAACATTCTCCAGAATCGATCACATCCTAGGTCACAAATCAGGTCTCAATCGGTACCAAAAGATTGGGATCATTCCCTGCATATTTTCAGACCACAATGCTTTGAAACTAGAACTCAACCACAAGAGGAAAGTCGGAAAGAACTCAAATACATGGAGGCTAAAGAGCATCCTACTAAAGAATGAATGGGTCAACCAAGAAATTAAAGAAGAATTTAAAAAATTCATGAAAACCAATGAAAATGAAAATGCAACTGTTCAAAATCTTTGGGATACAGCAAAGGCAGTCCTGAGAGGAAAGTATATAGCAATACAAGCCTTTCTCAAGAAACAAGAAAAGTCTCAAATACACAACCTAACCCTACACCTAAAGGAGCTGGAGAAAGAACAGCAAATAAAGTCTAAACCCAGCAGGAGAAGAGAAACCATAAAGATCAGAGCAGAAATCAATGAACTAGAAACCAAAAGAACAGTAGAACAGATCAACGAAACTAGGAGCTGATTCTTTGAAAGAATTAACAAGATTGATAAACCCCTGGCCAGACTGATCAAAAAGAAAAGAGAAATGACCCAAATCAACAAAATCATGAATGAAAGAGGAGAGATCACAACCAACACCAAAGAAATACAAACAATTATAAGAACATATTATGAACAACTCTATGCCAGCAAATTAGATAACCTGGAAGAAATGGGTGCATTCCTAGAGAGGTATCAACTACCAAAATTGAGCCAGGAAGAAATAGAAAACCTGAACAGACCTATAACCACTAAGGAAATTGAAACAGTCATCAAAAATCTCCCAAGAAACAAAAGCCCAGGGCCAGATGGCTTCCCAGGGTATTTCTATCAGACATTTCAAGAAGAATTAATACCTATTCTCCTGAAACTGTTCCAAAAAATAGAAATGGAAGGGAAACTTCCAAACCCATTTTATGAGGCCAGCATTACCTTGATCCCAAAGCCAGACAAAGACCCCATCAAAAAAGAGAATTACAGACCAATATCCTTGATGAACATGGATGCAAAAATTCTCACCAAAATACTAGCCAATAGGATCCAACAATCCATTAAAAGGATTATTCACCACGACCAAGTGGGATTTATTCCTGGGCTGCAAGGCTGGTTCAACATCCGCAAATCAATCAACGTGATACAATACATTAACAAAAGAAAGAACAAGAATCATATGATCCTCTCAATAGATGCAGAAAAAGCATTTGACAAAGTACAGCATCCTTTCTTGATCAAAACTCTTCAGAGTATAGGGATAGAGGGTACATACCTCAATATCCTAAAATCCATCTATGAAAAACCTACAGCGAATATCATTCTCAATGGGGAAAGGCTGAGAGCTTTTCCCCTAAGGTCAGGAACGCGGCAGGGATGTGCACTCTCACCACTGCTATTCAACATAGTATTAGAAGTCCTAGCCACAGCAATCAAACAACAAAAAGAAATCCAAGGCATCCAAATCGGCAAAGAGGAAGTCAAACTCTCACTCTTTGCAGATGATATGATACTGTATGTGGAAAACCCAAAAGACTCCACCCCAAAACTGCTAGAACTCATACAGGAATTCAGTAAAGTAGTAGGCTATAAAATCAATGCACAGAAATCAGTGGCATTCCTATACACGAACAACAAGACAGAAGAGAGACAAATCAAGGCGTCGATCCCATTTACAATTGCACCCAAAACCATTAGATACCTAGGAATAAATCTAACCAAAGAGGCAAAAGATCTGTACTCAGAAAACTATAAAATACTCAGGAAAGAAATTGAAGAAGACACAAAGAAATGGAAAAACGTTCCATGCTCATGGATTGGGAGAATCAACATTGTGAAGATGTCAATGCTACCTAGAGCAATCTACACATTCAATGCAATCCCTATCAAAATACCATCCACTTTTTTCAAAGAAATGGAACAAATAATCCTAAAATTTGTATGGAACCAGAAGAGACCCAGAATAGCCAGAGGAATATTGAAAAAGAAAAGCAAAGCTGGCGGCATCACAATTCCGGACTTCCAGCTCTATTACAAAGCTGTCATCATCAAGACAGTATGGTACTGGCACAAAAACAGACACATCGATCAATGGAACAGAATCGAGAGCCCAGAAATGGACCCTCAACTCTATGGTCAACTTATCTTTGACAAAGCAGGAAAGAATGTCCAATGGCAAAAAGACAGTCTCTTCAACAAATGGTGTTGGGAAAATTGGACAGCCACATGCAGAAGAATGAAACTGGACCATTTCCTTACACCACACACAAAAATAGACTCCAAATGGTTGAAAGATCTAAACGTGAGACAGGAGTCCATCCAAATCCTAAAGGAGAACACAGGTAGCAACCTTTTCGACCTTAGCCGCAGCAACTTCTTCCTAGAAACATCGCCAAATGCACGGGAAGCCAGGGTAAAAATGAACTATTGGGATTTCATCAAGATAAAAAGCTTTTGCACAGCAAAAGAAACAGTCCACAAAACCAAAAGACAACCGACAGAATGGGAGAAAATATTTGCAAATGACATATCAGATAAAGGGCTAGTATCCAAAATCTATAAAGAACTTATCAAACTCAACACCCAAAGAACAAATAATCCAATCAAGAAATAGGCAGAAGAGATGAACAGACATTTTTCCAAAGAAGACATCCAAATGGCCAACAGGCACATGAAAAAGTGCTCAACATCGCTCGGCATCAGGGAAATCCAAATCAAAACCTCCATGAGATACCACCTCACACCCGTCAGAATGGCTAAAATTAACAAGTCAGGGAACGACAGATGTTGGCGGGGATGTGGAGAAAGGGGAACCCTCCTACACTGTTGGTGGGAATGCAAGCTGGTGTAACCCCTCTGGAAAACAGTATGGAGGTTCCTCAAACAGTTGAAATTAGAGCTACCATTCGATCCAGCAATTGCACTACTGGGTATTTACCCCAAAGATACAAATGTAGGGACCCAAAGGGGTACGTGCACCCCAATGTTTATAGCAGCAATGTCCACAATAGCCAAACTGTGGAAAGAGCCAAGATGCCCATCGACAGATGAATGGATAAAGAAGAAGTGGTATATATACACAATGGAATATTATGCAGCCATCAAAAGGAATGAGATCTTGCCATTTGCAACAACGTGGATAGAACTGGAGGGTGTTATGCTGAGTGAAATAAGTCAATCAGAGAAAGACATGTATCACATGACCTCACTGATATGAGGAATTCTTAATCTCAGTAAACAAACTGAGTGTTACTGGAGTGGTTGGGGGTGGGAGGGATGGGGTGGCTGGGTGATAGTCATTGGGGAGGGTATGTGCTACGGAGAGCGCTGTGAATTGTGCAAGACTGTTGAATCACAGATCTGTACTTCTGAAACAAATAACGCAACATATTTTAAGAATAAAGAAAAAGAAGAAGATAACAGGAGAGGAAGAAAAGGGGAGTATGTCAGAGGGGGAGACGAACCATGAGAGATGATGGACTCTGAAAAACAAACTGAGGGTTCTAGAGGGGAGGGGGGTAGGGGGATGGGTTAGCCTGGGGATGGGTATTGAGGAGGGCACGTTCTGCATGGAGCACTGGGTGTTATGAACAAACAATGAATCATGGAACACTACATCAAAAACTAATGATGTAATATATGGTGATTAACATAACAATAAAAATTTAAAAAAAATAGACTCCAAATGGTTGAAAGATCTAAACATAAGACAGGAGTCCATCCAAATCCTAAAGCAGAACACAGGTAGCAACCTCTTCGACCTCAGCCGCAGCAACTTCTTCCTAGAAACATCACCAAAGGCACAGGAAGCCAGGGCAAAAATGAACTATTGGGATTTCATCAAGATAAAAAGCTTTTGCACAGCAAAAGAAACAGTTCACAAAACCAAAAGACAACCGACAGAATGGGAGAAAATATTTGCAAATGACATATCAGATAAAGGGCTAGTATCCAAAATCTATAAAGAACTTATCAAACTCAACACCAAAAGAACAAATAATCCAATCAAGAAATGGGCAGAAGACATGAACAGACATTTTTCCAAAGAAGACATCCAAATGGCCAACAGGCACATGAAAAAGTGCTCAACATCGCTCGGCATCAGGGAAATCCAAATCAAAACCTCAATGAGATATCACCTCACACCCGTCAGAATGGCTAAAATTAACAAGTCAGGGAATGACAGATGTTCGTGGGGATACGGAGAAAGGGGAACCCTCCTACACTTTTGGTGGGAATGCAAGCTGGTGTAACCCCTCTGGAAAACAGTATGGAGGTTCCTCAAACAGTTGAAATTAGAGCTACCATTCGATCCAGCAATTGCACTCCTGGGTATTTACCACAAAGATACAAATGTAGGGACCCAAAGGGGTACGTGCACCCCAATGTTTATAGTAGCAATGTCCACAATAGCCAAACTGTGGAAAGAGCCAAGATGTCCATCGACAGATGAATGGATAAAGAAGATGTAGTATTTATACACAATGGAATATTATGCAGCCATCAAAAGGAATGAGATCTTGCCATTTGCAACGACGTGGATGGAACTGGAGGGTGTTATGCTGAGTGAAATAAGTCAATCAGAGAAAGACATGTATCATTTGACCTCACTGAAATGAGGAATTCTTAATCTCAGGAACAAACTGAGGGTTGCTGGAGTGGTCGGGGGTGGGAGGGAAGGGGTGGCTGGGTGATAGACACTGGGGAAGATATGTGCTACGGTGAGCGCTGTGAATTGTGTAAGACTGTTGAATCACAGATCTGTACCTCTGAAACAAATAACGCAACATATTTTAAGAAAAAAGAAAAAGAAGAAGATAGCAGGAGAGGAAGAATGAAGGGGAGTAAGTCAGAGGGGGAGACGAACCAGGAGAGATGATGGACTCTGAAAAACAAACTGAGGTTTCTAGAGGGGAGGAGGGTAGGGGGATGTGTTAGCCTGTTGATGGGTATTAAAGAGGGCACATTCTGCATGGAGCACTGGGTGTTATGAACAAACAATGAATCTTGGAACACTACACCAAAACAAATGATGTAATATATGGTGATTAACATAACAATAAAAAATTTTTAAAAAAATGACACAGTCCAGAAAACCAAAAGACAACTGACAGAATGGGAGAAAATATTTGCATACGACATATCAAATAAAGGGCTAGTATCCAAAATCTATAAAGAACTTATCAAACTCAACACCCAAAGAACAAATAATCCAGTCAAGAAATGGGCAGAAGGCATGAACAGACATTTTTCCAAAGAAGACATCCAAATGGCCAACAGACACATGAAAAAGTGCTCAACATCGCTCGGCATCAGGGAAATCCAAATCAAAACCTCCATGAGATACCACCTCACACCCGTCAGAATGGCTAAAATTAACAAGTCAGGAAATGACAGATGTTGGCGGGGATGTGGAGAAAGGGGAACCCTCCTACACTGTTGGTGGGAATGCAAGCTGGTGCAACCACTCTGGAAAACAGTATGGAGGTTCCTCAAACAGTTGAAAAGAGAGCTACCATACGATCCAGCAATTGCACTACTGGTTATTTACCACAAAGATACAAATGTAGGGACCCGAAGGGGTATGTGCACCCCAATGTTTATAGCAGCAATGTCCACAATAGCCAAACTGTGGAAAGAGCCAAGATGTCCATCGACAGATGAATGGCTAAAGAAGTGGTATATACACACAACAGAATATTATGCATCCATCAAAAGGAATGAGATCTTGCCATTTGCAATAACGTGGATGGAACAGGAGGGTGTTATGCTGAGTGAAATAAGTCAATCAGAGAAAGACATATATCATATGACCTCACTGATATGAGGAATTCTTAATCTCAGGAAACAAACTGAGGGTTGCTGGAGTGGTTGGGGGTGGGAGGGATGGGGTGCCTGGGTGATAGACATTGGGTAGGGTATGTGCTATGGTGAGCACTGTGAATTGTGCAAGACTGTTGAATCACAGATCTGTACTTCTGAAACAAATAATGCAACATATGTTAAGAAAAAAGAAAAAGAAGAAATTAGCAGGAGGGGAAGAATGAAGGGGAGTAAGTCAGAGGGGGACACGAACCATGAGAGACGACGGACTCTGAAAAACAAACTGAGGTTTCTAGAGGGGAGAAGGGTAGGGGAATGGGTTAGCCTGGTGATGGGCATTAAAGAGGGCACATTCTGCATGGAGCACTGTGTGTTTTGCACAAACAATGAATCATGGAACACTACATCAAAAACAAATGATGTAATATATGGTGATTAACATAACAATAAAAAACTCACAAGAGATAAATACCTAAGAGACATAAATACATTCAAGTCAACAGGTAATTAATGACAACTACTATAATCTTAATTTTAACAATTTAATGTAGATATCATTTTTCTTTATTTGCTTTTATAATATATTTATTATAATGTGTTATAATAATTATATTATGCATATTTGTATTTATAAGATTAATAAGTTATTATCAATATTAAATATAATCATAAGTAACAACCTTCATTTGCCCAACACGGTCCTTACTGTTCTGCATGTAGTACATTATTTAATCTTCATAACCCTATGAGATAGTTGCTGATTTTTCCTGTCTGCAGATGAGGAGCTGGGAAACAGCGGTAGGAGCACTGACTCCGGGGCTCACAGGCAGGACATGGGGGGCCTGGAAATAGCACAGGAGGCCTGGCTCTGCTGTGCGCTGTAGCCTCTGTGAGCCAGCCTTCTCTTTGCTGCACCTAAAGCACACGGAGAAGCTCGTCTCTGAGGGAGACGCTTCATGGACACCCGGTGTAAACAGAGACCCTCAGCTTCCTCGTTATCAGACAGGTGCCCAGAACTTCCTCAAACAACGTGATGCTGTGTGGGAGCCATCAGGTTGGTAAGAACTTCGCTGTCAGATAACACAGGATGGACAGTGTTTATGGGGAACGTGGATGTGTGTTTCCCGGGACCAGCAACCCTGGGATGAGATTCCCAGGGAAATGCTTACTCCCAGCGTGCAGAGCCCCTGAGCTGTTGGTGACAGGCTTACTGGTGAAGCCAGCCTGGGCAGCAATACTGTCACTGTGAGTGGATAAATTAAAGCAGTGGCTTGGGCCAGGGGCACCAGGAGCAGCACCGAGGAGCAGTGAACTGGAGGACAGACAGATGGACAGACATGGATTGATAGGAATGCTATGCCATTTATATAAACGTAATATGCATTATTCACAAGCAAATCTCTATAGTTTTTTCACAGGTACCTAAGAGACCAAACATATCAGTCGATCCTCTCAGTTGAGGTTAGGAAATGGGAGTCGTGCAAGGATGAGCCATTTTCCCAGAAGTACCAAGCACACTGAGTACAGAGTTGGAAAAACAGGTTTCCTGGCTAGTAGTTCTGGGCCCTTCCCCTCACTAAGCTGATCTTTGCTGTAATAGACTACACTTACATGGGCTCCAATACAGACTATAGGATGTGTCATACCTATAATGGCCAGCAGGGGGAGCTAGAAGTCAGTATAAGTAAGAAGCAAAATACTGTAGTTTCTAAGTGGGAAGCTTGTTACTGAAAACAAATGGAAGTCTAACAAGATCACATTTGCATTCAAAGCAACAGCTCAGTGAGGACAGAAATCAATCCCTGAGTCACAAACATCTAAGCAGGTTGCATAGGACACAGGCTTTGAGAGCCTGGTTGGCTTGAAGCTCTTGGTGTGCTCTTTTTTAGCTGGGCAATCTCAAGTAAGTTACCTAACCTCCCTAATCCTCTGTCTCATCTGCAGAATAGGATGAGTATCACCTGCTTTATGCTTGCAGGGAAGGAATCAATATGCACAATGTTTCACATTCAATAAAGTATATTTGTTATTATTCAGTGATTTGTTATGACCTTTAAAAAGTTAGTCTGGTTTCTAGGCCCCGCCTTGACTCTTCTGGAAACTGTCCTGGGCCAGCCCTGCCACAACACTAGCAGGAGATGGGGTTGCTTTCTGGGAAGCTGTGGGGCAGCATCGAGGAGCACCGGGCCCGGGAGCAGGAACTAGGCCCTCGTCTGGCTTTCTCTCTCCTCCACCGTCAAACCCCTATTTTAGTCCAGTGTGTTGAGTCGTGATTTGCATAAAGTCACGTTTCCTTCCAAGTCTCAGCCCAGACTGACTACATGAAAATCCTATTCATTGACAGTTTCTCCTCATCTTCTATGCAAGAAGCAGAGTATGTAATTCAGTTTTATTAACACTCTTGTACGAAACTTCTAAAGCATTCACATGATACATTATTTCATACATATATATTAAACATAGCATCTTCCAGGCATTTCTCCAAGTGCTCTTGATACAGAGGTATGTGCCCTCACAAAGCTCATTAAGAACACAATGGACCAGCCACCCTGTGGTCAGAAAACAATATATAGAGAGAGACCCATTTACAGGTCATGAAATCGTAGGACAGTCATGATCAACAGACTATCTCTCATACTGTTCCTAGGTAGCACGTCACAGCCAGCTGAGATAGAACTATAAGCACTAGTGTGTGTGATGATCTTGTCCCTGAGACAGTAATGTTGGTGACAGTTCTATCACTGCCATCATCATTCAGATGTCTTGACATATAATAGATGTGATCATCAGGAGAAGCCAAAAGAATAAATGTACATTTCTGAACTTGGACACATCCCGCCACCATCCCGAGCACAGACCCACAGGCCTGCAACCCACAGGCCCCAGGAGACCAGACAAGAGGACCAGAGAGAAGAAAGGGACAATGGACGGAAGAGGCTCATATGAAGACAGTGCCGAGAGCAGCAGACTGTGGTCATCAGAGAGATGACACAGATGGAATGACATAGAATTTAAAGTAGCTACTGTGGCCATGAAAAGAGAGGTAGAGAGATAGAGATAGAATGTGAAATAGTAAGAGAGATGTCAATAGATGAAGGAACTAGGGAGTAGAGATGGGCAGACAGACGTCGGGAGACAGAAGTACAGAGACAGATGAGAGACATAGAGAGAGACACACAGAGAGAGAGAGATCAGGAGGAGACAGAGGAGAGATAAAGAGAAAGAAAGCAGGAAAAGGAGACCCAGCTAGAACAGGAGACAGAGAGAGAAAGACTCAGAGGGACGGACAGCAACAGGACAGGAGACAAAGAAAGAGCGTGGACACAGCCATGGGGGTGGAGGGAGGTGGGAGAACAGTGGGGGAGGGGCACAGAAGGGCAGCGGGAGCAGCGCCAGTGCCGGCGAGGGAGCTGGGGACCCCCTAGGACACGTCTCTGGTCCAGTGTCTCATTAGAGGGTGCCTGGGGGCGATTTCCAAATTCTCGAATTGTCTCTGATTTCTCCTGCACTTAGCTGTGGTAATAATTCCATAGAGAAGAGCTGTCATTCATAAGCTCTGTGTAGCCTGAAACAGAGTCTGTATGGAAATGGACGGGTAAGTGGTTGATTCTTTTATGATTGTGTTATTTCTGTTTTCAGTCATTTCTCAACTGCGGCCTGATACTTGTGGTAAGAAAGGGTATTTGATACCACGACATAGACCCTTGGAGTGCTCGCGTCTGGATTATTACTGCTTTCTTTTCTTTTTCTTTTTTTCCAGTGGGTAGCTAAAGAGTATTTTTTAGAGGAAAGATTCAAATTATATCCTATAGAGTTTGTACTAAACGTGAAAAATTATATATTTGCATTTTTCCCTTACACTGAAATCTTTCTAATACTATCAACATGAATTTATAAAAATATACATGTAAACAACATTATAATCACCACTAACAGCATAAGGCCCGGAGGATGAAATTTAAGATTTTTCCACTCCCTCTCACCCCATACCGTTTCTAGGGTCCCCTGGGCTCCATGAATAAAGTCTAGTGCCAACAGTGCACACTTTTCAGTGCTGTAGCCTATGATTTCTTTTAACAGTTTGGTGGAGGATATTTGTCTTATATCTTTTTTATTTTAAGAATTTTCCTTGAAGCACCTTGGTGGTTCAGTCGGTTAAGCATTGGACTCTTGATTTACACTCAGGTCATCATCTCAGGGTTCTGGGATTGAGCCTCACATCAGGCTCCACACGCAGTGCAGTCTGCTGGAGATTCTTTCTCCCTCCCTCTCCCTTTGCTCCTCCCCCAGTTTGTGGTCTCTCTCTCTCTCTCCCTGAAATTAATTAATTTTTTTAAAAAAGAATTTTCTTCCTACTCTAGAGTGACAGCAGTTTTACTTTCTTAATTTTGGAACCATGAGACTTCCATCCCAGCAAGGATTTTCCGGGACTGTAAGACACTGAGCTTGCCTGGGAGCATCTGCTCTCCGAGCTGCTCCTGAGGCAGCCTCCTGTCCCATGCACATGGGGTCCCTGAGCAAAGGACGGTCACCCCGAGTCCCTGCGCTTCCTCACCTCCCAGCTTCTGTGATGACACTTGTTATTTGTACTCTTTTTTAAATTTTTTATTGTTATGTTAATCAACATATATTACATCATTTGTTTTTGATGTAGTGTTCCATGATTCATTGTTTGTTCATAACACCCAGTGCTCCATGCAGAATGTGCCCTCTTTAATACCATTATCAGGCCAACCCATCCCCCTACCCTCCTCCCCTCTAGAACCCTCAGTTTGTTTTTCAGAGTCCATCATCTCTCATCGTTCGTCTCTTTTTGACAATAGCCATTCAAACAGGTGTGAGTGATATCTCGTTGTGGATTTGATTTCTTGTAACTTATGTCCCAAATACTGTATAACACATTGCACTTTTTCCCCATTAACTCTGGCAACCCTATGTGAGGGAAACTTTTGACTTTAGAGGAACAGAAATCCTCTGTCAAATGGATTTGCTATGTGCTCACGTGCACACACACACATTTAGCTTTGAGGAAAGCCAAAGCGGACCAATGTAACTGATCCTAATTTCTTCTAATAAAGCAGGTTCAGTGATTATCAGAATTGATAATCTTTTTAGAGGAGTCCTTGGTGAAGAATGTCCAAAAGCCTGTCATTCTCTGTTGCCTGACAATACTCATGTGTGCTTCATAGATTCTATTATTTTCATGGTTACAAAATTGAAGTTAATGTCTGAAAGGGACCTGGCCCCATGCCTGATGGGAGGTGGGCGCTCTGCATGTAGTGACTAAGTTTGAAATGCCAGGTCCACTCAATGAGAGGTGCGCACAGTAGAGAGAAGGGGGTGGGGGTTCTAATCCCACCTCAGCTGCTCATGATCCTGTCATATTGAATGAGTCTCCTGCATTTAGGGAGCTGTTTTCTCATCTTTAAAGATAAGGAACAATGAGGCTTCTGGAAGGAAGGCTTTCCTTTTGTTGGGGAAAGACCTTCCTCTAGCCTTTGGTCCTTTAGCTGGACTTAGAATCAAATTGATATGAGACAGATTAACAGAAGAAAATCAAATTTAATAGGTAGACATATGAGGAGTCCACAAAAACACAGAAATTCTAAAGACAATGAGGCAACAGGAAGCTTATTTGAGCTAAGAAGAGAGGCAGGGTCTGAGGACACAAAGGGGCCAGGAGCAGGAAGGTGAGAGGAAGTGTTAGGAAGAACAAGGTTGCCCAGTTATGCAGATGAGTTCCAGTGTAAATTTCTAGTGTAAATTTCTGCAGTTCGGGTGGGGAGGCAGAAGCTTTTCCTGCATCTGCTGGGTTTTGTTGATTTTAACTCAGAATAATCTTTAACTCAGAATAATCTGAAGTGGTCCATCACAGGCAGCCTGCCCTGGGCCCCTACACTTTTCATCTTTAAGTTCTAAGTTTCTGTGATTCCATAGCAAAGTGTAATTCCCCAGCATGACACTAACGACTTGGTTTTAAACGTGAGGCTATTTGTCTAACAAAGGGAAATTATTTTTTAACTGTTTTTTCAACACATAGTGTTTTAAAGGTATAAGTTGAAGATAAAAGAAAGAGTATTTTACCCACAGTCCTCTCATCAAAATATATCAATGACTTTACTGTTTTGGGTTTTCTGGCCTTGTCCAGTTCACTAAGTGTTGACAGCACATGTACATCTAATTTATTCCCTGTGACTAAGGGAAGAAGTCAAACTGGAATAGATCTCAGATGCTCCATGGTCAGAAGGGAGCTGTCCCAGGTCACGGAAAGCCCGCTGGCCTCTCAGAGGTTCAATGGAAAGGTCCAAGCTTTAGCACCTGGCTCTTTGCACAGGGTCTGCCTGAGTCCACACCTGCTCTGACCCCCGTCTCTCCCCTGGGGCTGAGGTCTGGGGCCTTCAGAGAAGTTTCATTCATGGCAGCAGCGGGATGACCTGGGGGGACAGGAAGTGCTGCTCCCTCAAGAGCTACCTGATTTCTTTCTTCCTGGAGACCATGGGGTCTTGCTCACAACTCTCCACTCTCACATGGGGGCGGGGGGTGGGGCAGAGACTTGTCTACTCTCTGTGCTGCTCAAGAGTTTTCGCCTTTATAAACATGTGTCAATTTCAGAGAGATATACCCTTTTGGCACCACTTAGAGAAGAGCACAGAAGTACCACGGGAGGACGAGACTGAGGACAGGAAGACAATTGTCACCTGCTGACATGTATTTCCAGGCCCAGGATGGAGGCAATCCTGCCTGGGGTGCCAAGTCAGCAAACTGAACTGAACTGAACTTTCCTGTCCCTGTAAATGCTGCCCTTGACCAGAAACACAGTATATCCCAGCCAGCCAGGCCCCAAACATGAGGAATCTGTCATGATTTCCCTGTTATAAATAAGATCAGATATGCAACCCCAGCCAATCATCCTAAGCCAAACACTATCTCCTCATTCCCTGATTGACCTGCTAGCATTGTAAGGAAATTCTTGCCCTCCCAGCAGGTCCTGCCTGTTCCCTCTGGCCCAAATCCCTGGAGCAGAGTGTTCCCCTGCTTATGAGACACTGAGCTCCCCAATCCATGGATAGTTCTCCTTTGAATAAAGGACATCAAGGTCTACAGATTAAATTGTTTTACTTTTGTCATTTGACACACCCAAGAGAGTATTTGGCAGACTTCGTTACACACTAAGGCTGGTCATGGCCAACAGGTGTTTGAATAGAAACAATAATTGAGAGAAACAGAGTTTTGAATGCTGACAATGTGACATAAAATTTATTTTCATTAAACAATAGATGGTTGAGGATTATCTCCCAAAAAATAAGATTTTCATATTTTCTCATTTTTTCATATTTTCTCTCTGGCCACTTTAAGCAACTCATGGTGGCCCTTGTGACTCCTCTGGCTGTGTTTGATGCAAAGCAGCTGAAGAAATCCATGAAGGGCACTGGAACAAGTGAACATGCACTGATTGAAATCTTAACCACCAGAACAAGCAGGCAGATGAAGGAGATCTCTCAAGCCTACTACACAGTATATAAGAAGAGTCTTGGAGATGACATTAGTTCTGAAACATCTGGTGATTTCCGGAAGGCTCTGTTGACTTTGGCAGATGTCAGAAGAGATGAGAGTCTGAAAGTGGATGGGCTGCTGGCCAAAAAGGATGCCTAGATTCTCTATAATGCTGGGGAGAACAGATGGGGCACAGATGAAGATAAATTCACCGAGATCCTCTGTTTAAGGAGTTTTCCTCAACTGAAACTGACATTTGACGAATACAGAAATATTAGCCAGAAGGACATTGAGGACAGCATAAGAGGATAATTGTCTGGGCATTTTGAAGACCTACTTCTGGCCATAGTTCATTGTGCCAGGACCATGCCTGCCTTCTTAACTGAAAGACTGTATCAGGCTTTAAAGGGTGCTGGAACCAATGAGTTTACTCTGAACGAAATAATGGTGTCCAGATCAGAAATAGACCTTCTGGACATTCGAGCAGAGTTTAAGAAGCATTATGGTTATTCCCTATATTTGGCAATTAAATCGGATACTTCTGGAACTATGAAATCACACTCTTAAAGATCTGTGGAGGAGATGACTGAGTCAAGAACATAATTTCCAAAGGTCGCTGAGCCAACGATGGGCCTTTCCAACGGCTCTGCTTACTCCTTTCTCAGAGTATTTAAAATTACAAGCAAGTGCAAACAGCAAATTGTTTTCCTAACAGACATTTTCATCATTCCATAATAACAACAAAAAGTGATTATAGTAGAGCACCTAAGCATCATGTAGTAATTCATAAATGAAATTTTTAAATGGTATGAAGGATCTGCTAATACAATACAAGTTATTTTTCTGCTTAGGAAGTGAGAATCTTTGTAGAATTCTAACGCATTTAATGTGTAATCAGAGTCAATAAAATTTGTAGCCTTTGTGGAAAAAAAATATATATATGAGCAAAATCTAGTGTGTGGCACTGATCTATGCACCAGCCTGATCATATTTGATCATATTCTGTTTTTGTTTTTTTGGTTTTTATCTTTTTCTTTTTCTTTCTTCTTTTTGTTTTCCTTTCTTTTCCCCCAGTTTAAGGTCTCCTCTGATTTGTTTAGTGTACATTTTCCTGGGGTCATTGTTACCCTGTTAGCATTTTGTTCTCTCATTCATTTCTTCTCCTCTGGACAAGAGGACAAGATGGAAAAAAATCACCTCAAAAAAAAAAAAAAGAACAAGAGGCAGTACCAACAACCAGGGACTAAATCAATACAGACATTAGTAAGATGTTGGAACTAGAGTTCAGAATGATGATTTTAAAGATAGTAGCTGGGCTTGAAAAAAGCAGGGAAATTATTAGAGACACCCTTCCTGGAGAAATAAAAGAACTAAAATCTAACCAAGTCGAAATCAAAAAGGCTATTAATGAGGTGCAATAAAAAATGGGGGCAATAACTGCTAGGATAAATGAGGCAGAAGAGAGAATCGGCGATATAGAGGATCAAATGATGGAAAATAAAGAAGCTGAGAAAAAGAGAGATAAACAACTACTGGATCACGAGGGCAGAATTCGAGAGATAAGCGATAAAATAAGACTAAATAACATTAGAATAATTGGGATCCCAGAAGAAGAAGAAAGAGAGAGAGGGGCAGAAGGTATATTGGGGCAAATTATAGCAGAGAACTTCCCTAATGTGGGGAAGGAAACAGGCATCAAAATCCAGGAGGCACAGAGAACCCCTCTCAAAATCAATAAAAATAGGTCAACACTCCGACATCTAACAGTAAAACTTACGAGTCTCAGAGACAAATAGAAAACCTTGAAAGCAGCTCGGGAGAAGAGGACCATTCTACAATGGTAGAAACATTAAATTGGCAACAGACCTATCCACAGAGACATGGCAGGCCAGAGAGAACTGGCATGATATGTTCCGAGCATTAACGAGAAAAATATGCAGCCAAGAATACTATATCCAGCTAGGCTGTCATTGAAAATTGAAGGGGAGATAAAAACCTTCCAGGACAAACAAAAACTAAAGGAATTTGCAAACACGAAACCAGCCCTACAAGAAATATTGAAAGGGGTCCTCTAAGCAAAGAGAGAGCCTGAAAGCAGCATAGACCAAAAAGGAACACAGACAATGTACAGTGACAGTCACCTTACAGACAATACAATGGCACTGAATTCATATCTTTCAATAGTTGCCCTGAATGTAAATGGGCTCAATGCCCCAATCAAAAGGCACAGGCTAACAGAATGGATTAAAAAACAAGACCCATCAATATGCTGTCTGTAAGAGACTCATTTTAGATCCAAAGACACCCCCAGATTGAAAGTGAGGGGGTGGAAAATGATTTACCATGCTAAAGGACACCAAAAGAAAGCTGGGGTGGCAATCCTTATATCAGACAAGTTAGATTTTAAAACAAAGACTGTAATAAGAGATGAGGAAGGACACTATATCCTACTTAAAGGGTCTATCCAACAAGAAGATCTAACAATTGTAAATATCTATGCCGCTAACATGGGAGCACCAAATTATATGAGACAATTAATAACAAAAGCAAAGAAACACATTGACAACAATACAATAATAGTGGGGGACTTTAACACCCCCCTGACTGAAATGGACAGATCATCTAAGCAAAAGAACAACAAGGAAATAAAGACTTTAAATGACACACTGGACCAAATGGACTTCACAGACATATTCAGAATATTCCATCTCAAAGCAACGGAATACACATTCTTCCCTAGTGCCCATGGAACATTCTCTAGAATAGATCACATCCTAGGTCACAAATCAGGTCTCAATCGGTACCAAAAGATTGGGATTATTCCCTGCATATTTTAGACGACAGTGCTTTGAAACTAGAACTCAGTCACAAGAGGAAAGTAGGAAAGAACTCAAATACATGGAAGCTAAAGAGCATCCTACTAAAGAATGAATGGGTCAACCAGGAAATTAAAGAAGAATTAAAAAATTCATGGAAACCAATGAAAATGAAAACACAACTGTTCCAAATCTTTGGGATACAGCAAAGGCAGTCCTGAGAGGAAAGTATATAGCAATACAAGCCTTTCTCAAGAAACAAGAAAGGTCTCAAATACACAACCGAACCCTACACCTAAAGGGGCTAGAAAAAACAGCAAATAAAGCCTAAACCCAGCAGGAGAAGAGAAATTATAAAAATCAGAGCAGAAATCAATGAAATAGAAACCAAAAGAACAGTAGAACAGATCAATGAAACTAGGAGCTGGTTTGTTGAAAGAATTAACAAGATTGATAAAACCCTGTCCAGACTTATCAAAAAGAAAAGAGAAATGACCCAAATCAACAAAATCGTGAATGAAAGAGGAGAGATCACAACCAACACCAAAGAAATAAAAACAATTATAAGAACATATGATGAGCAACTCTATGCCAGCAAATTAGATAATCTGGAAGAAATGGGTGCATTCCTAGAGATGTATCAACTACCAAAACTGAACCAGGAAGAAATAGAAAACCTGAACAGACCTATAACCACTAAGGAAATTGAAGCAGTCATCAAAAACCTCCCCAAAAAACAAGAGCCCAGGGCCAGACGGATTCCCAGGGGAATTCCACCAAACATTTCAAGAAGAATTAATACCTATTCTTCTGAAACTGTTCCAAAAAATAGAAAAGGAAGGAAAACTTCCAAACTCGTTTTAGGAGGCTACCATTACCTTGATCCCCAAACCAGACAAAGACCCCATCAAAAAGGAGAATTACAGACCAATATCCTTGATGAACATGGATGCAAAAATTCTCACCAAAATACTAGCCAGTAGGATCCAACAGTCCATTAAAAGGATTATTCACCACGACCAAGTGGGATTTATCCCTGGGCTGCAAGGTTGGTTCAACATCCGCAAATCAATCAACGTGATACAATACATTAACAAAAGAAAGAACAAGAATCATATGATCCTCTCAATAGATGCAGAAAAAACATTTGACAAAGTACAGCATGCTTTCTTGATCAAAACTCTTCAGAGTATAAGGATAGAGGGTACCTACCTTAATATCATAAAAGCCATCTATGATAAACCTACAGCAAATATCATTCTCAATGGGCAAAAGCTGAGAGCTTTTCCCCTAAGGTCAGGAATGTGGCAGGGATGTCCACTATCGCCACTGCTCTTCAACATAGTATTCGAAGTCCTAGCCACAGCAATCAGACAACAAAAAGAAATCCAAGGCATCCAAATCGGCAAAGAAGAAGTCAAACTCCCACTCTTGGCAGATGATATGATACTGTATGTGGAAAACCCAAAAGACTCCACCCCAAAACTGCTAGAACTCATACAGGAATTCAGTAAAGTAGGAGGATATAAAATCAATGCACAGAAATCAGTGGCATTCCTATACACCACAACAAGACAGAAGAGAGACAAATCAAGGAGTCGATCCCATTTACAATTGCACCCAAAACCGTAAGATATCTAGGAATAAATTTAACCAAAGAGGCAAAGGATCTGTACTCAGAAAACTATAAAATACTCAGGAAAGAAATTGAGGAAGACACAAAGAAATGGAAAAACGTTCCATGTTCATGGATTGGAAGAACAAACATTGTGAAGATGTCACTGCTACCAAGAGCACTCTGCACATTCATTGCAATCCCCATTAAAATACCATCCACTTTTTTCAAAGAAATGGAACAAATAATCCTAAACTTTCTATGGAACCAGAAGAGACCCTGAATAGCCAAAGGAATATTGAAAAAGAAAAGCAAAGCTGGCGGCATCACAATTCCGGACTTCCAGCTTTATTACAAAGCTGTCATCATCAAGACAGTATGGTATGGCACAAAAATAGACACATCGATCAATGGAACAGACTAGAGAGCCCAGAAATGGACCCTCAACTCTATGGTCAACTTATCTTTGACAAAGCAGGAAAGAATGTCCAATGGCAAAAAGACAGTCTCTTCAACAAATGGTGTTGGGAAAATTGGACAGCCACATGCAGAAGAATGAAACTGGGCCATTTCCTTACACCACACACAAAAATAGACTCCAAATGGTTGAAAGACCTAAACATGAGACAGGAGTCCATCAAAATCCTAAAGGAGAACACAGGCAGCAATCTCTTCGACCTCAGCCACAGCAACTTGTTCCTAGAAACATCGCCAAAGGCAAGGGAAGCAAGGGCAAAATTGAGCTATTGGGATTTCATCAAGATAAAAAGCTTTTGCACAACAAAAGAAACAGTCCACAAAACCAAAAGACAACCGACAGAATGGGAGAAAATATTTGCAAACGACATATCAGATAAAGGGCTAGTATCCAAAATCTATAAAGAACTTACCAAACTCAACACCAAAAGAACAAATAATCCAATCAAGAAATGGGCAGAAGACATGAACAGACATTTTTCCAAAGAAGACATCCAAATGGCCAACAGACACATGAAAAAGTGCTCAACATCGCTCGGCATCAGGGAAATCCAAAACAAAACCTCCATGAGATACCACCTCACACCCATCAGAATGGCTAAAATTACCAAGTCAGGGAACGACAGATGTTGGCGGGGATGTGGAGAAAGGGGAACCCTCCTACACTGTTGGTGGGAATGCAAGCTGGTGCAGTCCCTCTGGAAAACAGTATGGAGGTTCCTCAAACAGTTGAAAAGAGAGCTACCATACGATCCAGCAATTGCACTACTGGTTATTTACCACAAAGATACAAATGTAGGGACCCGAAGGGGTACGTGCACCCCAATGTTTATAGCAGCAATGTCCACAATAGCCAAACTGTGGAAAGAGCCAAGATGTCCATCGATAGATGTATGGTTAAAGAAGAAGTGGTATATATACACAACAGAATATTATGCAGCCATCAAAAGGAATGAGATCTTGCCATTTGCAACGACGTGGATGGAACTGGAGGGTGTTATGCTGAGTGACATAAGTCAATCATAGAAAGACATGTATCATATGACCTCACTGATATGAGGAATTCTTAATCTCAGGAAACAAACTGAATGTTGCCAGAGTGGTGGGGGGTGGGAGGGATGGGGTGGCTGGGTGATAGACTTTGGGTAGGGTATGTGCTATGGTGAGCGCTGTGAATTGTGCAAGACTGTTGAATCACAGATCTGTACTTCTGAAACAAATAATGCAACATATGTTAAGAAAAAAGAAAAAGAAGAAGATAGCAGGAGGGGAAGAATGAAGGGGAGTAAGTCAGAAGGGGAGATGAACCATGAGAGACGATGGACTCTGAAAAACAAACTGAGGGTTCTGGAGGGGAGGAGGGTAGGGGATGGGTTAGCCTGGTGATGCGTATTAAAGAGGGCACATTCTGCATGGAGCACTGGGTGTTATGCACAAACAATAAATCATGGAACACTACATCAAAAACTAATGATATAATATATGGTGATTAACATAACAATAAAAAAATTAAAAATAAATAAATAAATAAATAAATAAATAAATAAAAGGGCACAATCTGCGTGGAGCACTCGGTGTTATGCACAAACAATCACGGAACACTACATGAAAAACTAATGATGGAATGTATGGTTATTAACATAATAAAAAAAACTAATGATTAACATAACATAAAAAAGTTTTAAAAAAAAGAAAGAAAAGAGCATGTAGATTATTTGCAATGCTTTTGTTCTTTGGTTAAATAATGGATTCTCTGGTATTTGTTGACTTGTTAAGTAAGTCATCAACACATAAGTCAAATAAATAAATAACATAAAAGAGATCCATGTGTATATAAATGACTATAGTGCCTTATGAACCAATATTATGATGAATCCAATTTTGTATTCTTGATATTCTTTAATACAATAAACGAGTGTATAGCAGTGAAACAATCCCAACTCTTATTAAATAATTGAGACTAGAGAAATACCTGCCACTTTCATAATGTCAACAAAATTCAGCCTCTCACATTTGTTGTAATTGATTTATCCTTTCTGATCTTCCTCAATCTACTTTTGTGCCATCTATGAGTCAATTTTCAATTGGTTCAATCCCAAGCTGATCATTCCTAGCCACTATAGTTCTGTTGCCTTTATTTTTGAACTTCTAAATTGAGGTTACAAAATAATTACCAAAAATCTGCAGTTATATTCTGGAATGCATATATTCTGGAACTGCCATTAGCATTTGCAGTTCATGGGTCAACAAATTTCTTTGACTTTACTCCTTTTCTTTGTTCAGCCAAATCAAAACAAAGAATTTAGTGGTTTCTGTGTGTAGGGGTGAATGTGCAGCCAGTCTCTCAAGGAGCTTAGTTTCATATGAAATTGAATAAATATAATGTAATGTTCTGATAAGATTAGCTCTGTCACTAATTGAGTATTCCTTGTCAACTAAGCACTGTATTAAGTACTTCATATACTTTCTGTTACATAATCCTAATAACAATACTTTGAGATAGCCATTATTATCATCATCATCTCAATTTTATAGATATTTTATAGATAGAAATTTAAACTTCGATAAATTAAGTGCCCTGATAGTAAATTGGAAACTAAATCCAGATCTGTCTGATCACAAAATCTGAGCTCGTGATTCAGGGTGATGAGCAAAACAAAACAAAACGTTTTGAAGAAGACATTTTGGGGGAAATGTAGAATTTAACCATCCACTGTATGAATAGGTTCTTTTTTAAAAATATATTCCATTCCCCAGAGCCACACAAAGTTATTTAAATTGATCCCTCTGATGTGAACTTAGAGACAATCTGCAGACAATTTTCTGCAGAGAATTTTATTATGCAATCAATTTTTTTCTGACTTCTGGATTCCAAGGTTTTTTCTCCAAGAAAATATAGGCATAACAAAAGCTGTTTATTGAACAAAAGAAAACATCAAGATGGAACACAAGGCTGTACTCCTTTATTACTGCCTTTGATGCTGCCCTCTCCCACTCTCAGCCTGCTGAGGAGTACAGAAATACTCTCCATAGTTGGATGGACAAGAAAGTAAAGGACCTCCAGGTCAATCATGGTGACTGAATTGAGAAGTTGTTTTGACTACTTTGTTTGCTGAATTTGAAATGCCCCTGGACATACACCCAGCCCCACCGGTAACAGCCTGATTGCTGCTCAGAAATAGAATAACCCTGGTGATGAGAACATGAGCATTGGGCCCTATGGTGGAACAGAGGACATTGTGCCCAAATTTGGAGAGAAGAGGTTCATGAAGAACATAACCACCATTGTAAAAATTCAAAAGTGAACCAATAATGTTTGGAGACCTCTACACAGAGCATTAATTGAGTTCAGACATTGTGATGGAGTGTGTCCCTTTCCAACTTTGATGACCCTGTTCTCTAGTGTATATAGGTGCCCACACAGAACATACAGCTAACCAGTTCAACATTCTGAGATCCAGTCTCTCCAGCATTTAAAAGGGTATAATAAGTCCTACCTCAGAGAGTTGTTGAAAGACATACAGAGTTAATACACGCAAAGCACTAGGATCCATGCCTGTCAAATAGTAAGAGTTCCATAACCATAGCACATGTCATTATTATTTGTGACCTGGGCCTGTTTAAAGAGGGTGTAGATAAGACACAAACAGGAGTCCGCTCTGATGAGGGTTCCTCCCAGGAGCCTGTTGGAGCTCAGATATTTGAAAGACAAAACAGCAACCCCGGCTAAAATGGTCAAGTTATGCTCGCTTCCTCTATGGCTGCCAAGGAGGACCTGACATGGGGAGAGGTGCAAGTAGATGTCAGACCCTGAACTCTTATTGCATTTACATAGTTGAGGACACTGAGTGTTAGATAGCCAATAAATCATGCCAATAACATGCAGAATTGGATTTAAAAGCAGTGGGGGCTCTTAACCATAGGAAACAAACAGGGCTGCTGGAGGGGAGGTGGGTGGGGAGATGGGGTAACTATTGATGGGCACATTAAGGAGGGCACTTGTGATGAGCACTGGGTATTATATGCAACCGATAAATCACTAAATTCTACCCCTGAAACTAATACACTCTATGTTAATTAAACTGATATATATATATATATATATATATATATACATATATATATATATATATATTTTTTTTTTTTAAAGCAGTGCACTCAGGGTTATACAAAAACAGTGAATCATGGAACACTACATCAAAAACTAATGATGTTCTGTGTGGTGACTAATATAACATAATAAAAATAAAATAAAATAAAAATAAAAACAGTGCAGAATGCCTTTGGGCTCTCTTTTATAGTACAATGTGTGGACCTGGTGTTAAAGAAATAAGTTTGACTTTCAGCTCCACCATTCACTACCTGAGAAGCCTAACATTACATCCTCATCCCTCTGGAAATCAATGTTTGCCTCAAAATATCATCATCTAGATAAAATGAACTAAAGAATATAGATGTTTTGGAAATTGTAAATACCATATTAAAGTAAAGATTTATAGTTTTAACATCTTTCATTTGTTCTAATAAGATCTACAATATGAATTATCATTTAATGATAACCAGTATCTAAGGAGCTCTCACCAAAGGGAAGGCACCATGCTTGAGGCAGTAGGGAAATTTAACAATGACAAAACATATAGCTGATGTAGCAAAAGTGATATTTAGCACAGGTTTTATGAAAGTAAGAGAAAGAACTGGTCAAACAAGGCAGAACCTATATGCTAACAAAGTGACAGAGTCATTTGCTGTTACTCACCCAGATAAGGGAGAGAAATCACCAAAGACAGAGAACATAACTGAAGAATATTAATGACGTTGTTCATGAGTAAATAGAACTTTTGTGTGCTGGATGTTTAATGGTAGCTTCATTTTGTCCCATTCTTGGCTGGATGAGGCTCAAGCTCAAGACAAGAGTAAGAACGTATGCCTGTATCTTACAGGAAGGGGCCTAGAACAGCGATTCTCACCTGGGTGCAATCCCCCCTCCAGAGGATATTGGCAGTGTCTGAAAACATTTCTGGTCATCACAAAAGGTTGGGGATCTTGTGAGTAGAGGCCAGGAATGCTGCTAAACATCCTACTGGGCACAAGACAGCCCCACCCCCATGTCAAACAAATATTGAGTCCAAAATGTCAATAATGCTGCAGTTGAGAGACCCTGGCCTAGCTACCTTAGGAGATGGACAAAATTGATAACTCCAATCTTGGGCTCCTGAGCTATATCCAGCCCAGACACAAGGAGAGCCTAAATCCTTGGGGACATTGATTCCATGGAGACTTTCTCTAAAGAGTACAATTGGGAGTGACATGGCAACCTCTCTCTTTTTCCAGTGAGGTGGTGGGGAGACAGCTCTCCCACATCCACACCAAACAAGGAGACTCCCAGGCCCTGGGGCCACTGTAGATTCAGAGCCGAGGTCTGTATAAAGGGTTTTGGAAGTGTTTGACCTGTGTCCTGTGGGTTAGATGGGCAGAGAGACCAGTGATGACTCTCACCTAAGAAGTCAAAAGGTGATGTCAGGTCATCTTGGTAACTTGTGGGCCAACTTTCCTACTGAAATCAACTAAATAATCTTGAAATAATAATCTTCCTAAGAATTATCCTAGGGGTAACTTTTACCTTAGTAAATGGACTGCTTGTTTCTCATTTGGTATCAGATAGATATGGGTAAAGCTGACCATAAGAGCAATCTCAGATATGACTGATCTGGGCACCGGGCCCTGAGACACCCATTTCTACTGTTAACACTCTGGCAGACTCCCTCTTTTTCATGTTCCAGGTTCTCTGTCTCTTCCTCATCTTCTTCTTGGGCATACGGCCTGAGCAGACAGGATGTTATGGCTACAAATATTCATTTGCTCTTCCCTCTTGGAATGTGAATGTGTTCCCTTACTTCTCAGATTGGTTGGAGGATTTTTAAAAAAATAATGTTTTATTCTTTGACAACTTTGGCTTTTTTTTTTAGAAATGCTATTCTTTTGTTTATAGTTGCACATGCACAGCTATAATTGAAGCAATTGAAAAAATTATTTCAATAGGAGAAATGACATTTTCACTGCAGAGTATCCAGATTTAACTCTTCATACACACAGGTACCGACAAACACCAAATCAGGTTTCTGTGGATCAGATAATTCCTTGGAAAAAAAACCTTGTTCAAGATCAGTTACAGACAAAGAAATACAACCATGAGGCACATAAAATTCTGTCTGTTCCTCTTTGATCCTTAATATAAAATGCACAGAAGAAGAGGACATGATTTTGACCTAATATAAAGGCCTCTAGACATACAGTATCATTACAGCCAAGTTAATAAGCTCACCCTCCCCCCACGTTATGATTGTGACCACATCCTTCCCAACGCTGAGCAACACTGGTTCCAAGCCCAGACCTCAGCCCTGACTGGGCCTTAGCCTCAGCCTGCACTACTTCCTGAGCCTCTCTGGTGAATGCCTTGGTAGCAGAGGAAAGAGGAAAGGGAGTCTGATGGCTATCAGTTGTACCCCCACAGATGTCACTAACCATGCACCCAAATGTCTGGTATTGACTTGGGTTCCTATTTAGAGACTGTGTATGTTGAAATGGTCTCATTATCTCAGAGAGAAGCAAGGTGCAGTATTTCATTCCCCAGAGATTTTCAGTAAGTGTGAAAGCTCAGCCTGAATGTGCTGGCAATGAACAAAATGGAATTGATATCCATTTAGCTCCATTGTCTGCCAGATAATGAGCAAAATGTTGTGTCTGTCCAGGAAATCATGTGATCATCATAAAAATCTGTAAATAAACTTATTTCATGGAAGAAAGAATTGATGCTTAGAGAGGAACAGATATGTTTCCAAATACATAGTCCATGCTGTTTTGATTGCACTATTGGGTCACTTTGAATTCCCTTAGTGTTTGTTAACTTTACAAGAATATACTCTGGCATTTGTGGATAAACACAGGTGGTCCCAGTCCTGCTGCCCAGTCCAGCAGAGCTTGGTCAGGACAGAATGACCAGTCATTCAAGAAGCCAGGGTGAAAGGGACACAGCAGGCAGACATCTGGAAGATTTCCCATCGTGGACAGTCTTCCCCAGAACCCTACCTGCTGGTGGAGGGAAAGACTAAGAAGAATCATGTATCTTCTCTGTATTGTGAACTTGCTTTAGCAGAAAATATCATAGATCAACAACATGGAGAGTGGTCAAAACCTTGTACATGGACTAAAGTAAGAAATCAAAATGTTCAATAAGTATGATGTTTTGGAAATTTGTAGCTGGCATCGTTTTATTCTCCCACAGAGGTCATGTCACCTGGAGCCCTTCCTCTGCTTATGCTAAACCATGACAAATAGCACCCATGAAAGGAGATGTTGGTGGTGCCTAGAACAAAGCAGACTCCATGCTCAGCACAGAGCCTGATGCAGGGCTCAATCTCAGGACCTTGAGATCATGACTCTGAGATCAGGACTGAGCTGAATCAAGAGTTGGACACTTAACCGACTGAGCCCCCCAGGCACCCCTGGAATATCTGAGTTTTAAAATAGCCTTTTTCTCTTAAAGGGTGGATGGGTTACTTCCTCCCTTATTCTTTTACTGCTTTTATACTTTTTCAAGAAAGGACTACAAGAATTTTTACAACTAAAATATTATTTTTCTTTTTTAAGAGAGAGCAAGAGAGAGCTAGTGTGTGAGTTGGGGGGAGGGGCAGAAAGAGAGGGAGAGAGAGAATCTTAAGCAGGCTCAGTGTGGAGCCCAACAGGGATGGATCTCATAACCCTGAGATCATGACCTGAGCCAAAATCCAGAGTTGGACGCTTAAGCTACTGAGCCACCCAGGCACCCCACAACTAAAACATTATTTAACAAAGTCTTTTTCCTGTTTTTCAGTAATAATAAAAATATAACTTGAAAACATAAAAAGCACATATTATTGCCAGGCATAGAATGTACATTATGTTCATTATCATTTTTAGAGGGATAACATAATTAAATTTCTGAAAGATATTTATTGTGGCAATTACAGATATAGACACTCAGATTTGAAATAATTAAATAACTCAGCCACCATCCAAAGGAGTAAGTAGAATAGGAGGGTACCTATTTTCATAGGTCATTAAAAACATATGCAATAACATTTTAAGGACCAGATAAATTATCAAAACACAAAGTTAACTAAATGGGTCAAGTGGTAGAGGAGGGTGTTTAACTCTGGCACTTAAAAATAATATTCTCATAGATAATTTAAAGAATTGCAATATTGCTCACAATAATAAGTTAACCAAATAAAGAAAATACAAAGCCAAATATACAAATCTCACATGTACATGTACATGTACATGTATATATAAAATTCCAAGCAAGGTTGTTTCTATTTGTAAATATGTAAAAAAAATTCAAAGTAATGGTAAATGATGGGTGCCTGGTATTGTTATCTTTGTATCTCATTTTTTTCATATTTTCTTCAAGGAACAACTCTTACTTATATGTGTTCTCATATTTACTGGCTCTGTATCTTTGCATGAGTCACTTCTCTTTTCCACTGCCCTCTTTTGTGAAGTGGAGATTAATCATAACAGCTATCACATGGGGCTGTGGAGAGGATTAAATAAAATAGTACAAGAAATGTTTTAAAACAATGCCTGACAAATTGCAAGTCCACAATGGATATTAGATGTATATTAATTATAAAGCTTATCATTAGATATGAAATACAACATTTCTTTGAAAATGATCATGCCTGTGACATGATGTTCATGAGACAGTTGCAAGGCCCAGGGCGAATAGAAGCTGGTTTCCAGAGACGGCTCTGACCCCTCTATCCCCAGCAATTGCAGCCTAGTCACTTCTTGGAAGCCCCCCAGTTATAAATGAAATTTGATTTCTCTGAGTCCTAATCTGTCTGGTGATATCTCAATTAACTTTAGAAAACACAAAATACTCTGGTGCTTGTGCACATGGCATATTCAGTAACATCAGTGAGATATTTCAGTGTCTGATTATTGTTTTGTTGTGCTATGTTACAAAGAGTAAAGGTCAGGTATCCTATCTGAGTCTCAAATCAACAGCAACAGCAAATCGACAGACAAGACATAGAGGCTGAACACAGGAGGTCTGTCCTCATGTTTCTGAGAAATGTTTCTGCAGTATGGATTCCAGGGGGAAATGGCTGAGTGAGTGTGAGAACCATCCTGCCAAACTCAGATGGAAACAAACCCGGGAATTTCTTTCCAGATTGGGAGCCCTCTTACTCCATCTGCCCAGCACTCATGGGGCACAGAAAGCCCCAAATCTGCTCATATCTGTGGCTAATCATGAAGAACCCCAGGGAACTACTGAGAAACCTGAATCAGCCCTGCCCTCCAGCGACTGACATGACAAGTCCTGCTAATAGGGACCTCACTTCTTACCTTGTCACTGGGGACCCAACCAGGCCAATGGGATGTTACTGCTAGTAGCAGTCATCTTCTCCTGCCTCTGGGCTTGTGAGTTGTCCCCCAGTCACTTCAGTCTACAGGAGAGACTCAAGAAATTTTTTCCATATCATTTGTTTATGGGAATTTCTCTTCTTTGCTTGCAGTTGGCCTTGGGCAGGTGACGTTGGAGCAAACTGAAATATCAATTTCCAGAGAAAAAGATAAGAGTGCCCACATATTATGCAAGGTGTCTGCTAAGGACTTTAACAGTGAAACCATATACTGGTACTGGCAGAAACCAGATCAGGAGATAGAACATCTAACAAATGTCATAACAAACTGTGTTCAAGTTTCTTTATGTGGGAAGAACAACAAACTTGAGGCAAATAAAAATGCTGGCACTTTCACTTCAACGTTGAAAATAAATTTTCTAGAGAAAGAAGACAAGGCCATGTACTACTGTGGCAGCTGGAATAGGATCTACAGCATCAGCGTTGCCAAGAGAAGCTGCACAAGAACCATCTTCAGGTCTGACCCACCCCCTCCTTCTCAATATGGGCAACCACAGGGGCTGCACAGCTGGACGCCCAGTCTGACCCACTTGCTCTGCAGTATTTCCTGAGGTTTGCAGGAAGACATTGTAGCTTCAGCTCACACAGTGAGCCCCACGTAATATCAGCACTTGTGGTCCAAATTATAGCAATTTGACACCATTTCCCACTAAATTCAGCTGCCCAGAAACTATGAAGATACAGGGCAGATGGTTCAGAGAAAAATCCATTTTTCTGTTATTTCACTGTAGGGGCAGGGAAGGCTAGTATTTGAATGATTCAGAATGAAGACAGGAAGGGATATACATTTTACATAAATATTTCTGGTTGTTATTACTTACTGATTTTATTCACCACAATTACAGTTCTTCAGAGGTGCAATGATCTGTCAAATGTAAAAATTGTATGTCCTTTATTAGTGTCTGTGGCCATCCTGAAGGAATCCAGTGACCATTAAATCCTGAAATAAACATCAGGTATTTGGTGTATAGGAGAAACCAAGGTATAAATCCTGTATCCTAGAGGTAGGAGTGGCATCTCATTCCACATTCAGGGATCAATGCTGGGAGAAAACCAGCACTCTTCCATTGGAAGAGACCCCTGAGCACATCAGGTGCCTCCAACATGGTGGATATGCCTCTGACTTTGTTCTCCAGTGTTCTACAAAGAAACCAAAGATCCTGAATAAGGATCAGATGGTTAAAAAGAAAGATAATACACCCTTCCTACATCTCTAAAGAAAAGAAAGGCAATGTCCCTCACAAATTAATAAAATAAAAGATAATTCTTGAGAATTGAGTTTTGTGATTAGTAACTGGATGGTTGTGAGTTTTCAAGAAATAAGGAAACACACACTGTAATGTGTGAAAATATAAAAATCCCCTCCCATCACTTAGGAGTCTACTTTCAAAGGATGAGGAAAAACCTTTACTTCACAAAAATTTGTTGCCTCTGGTAAGACGGATATCTGATCACATAGTTGCCATGCTTACCATTTACCTCTAGTTCCTGAGATCATGACATTCACTGTTTCTCCTTCTAAGAATCAGGTGGTGCTATCAAGTGCAGAGATGCTATGGAAGCAGAATGAATTCCTGCCACAGCAGTGTCAGCCCCTTTTCAAGGGCAAACTCAGGATCTTGCATCCCACGCCCTGTCCATCATGATTCCTGACTGGGATGGGTCCCCAAAAGGAGGAACCTGAGGGCCTGAATCTCAACAGGGCCTCACCTATCCCCTAAAGTGTCTACAGAAACAAAGTAAAACCCCTGAATGGAATATAGAGTCAGAGAACATGAACGCTTTCCCGAAAGAAGGGAATGAAAAGAGGGATTAAGCTTCTCACACTATCTGTGCTAAATACAGATTACTTCATTTGATACTCAAAAGAACAGTGCAGAATTCAATTAATGTGGCTACCTGGAGATGGATCTCAAGAGATGGAGCCATCCTGACTTTTCAACACACAACAACAGGGAAACACTACAGTGATGAACAGGAGGGAAGAGCGCACCTTAACTATTAGGCTTTGAAGTGACAAAATATTATGGAGCCATTAAAAACATGTTTTTTTATCAATTATGAGTAAACTTGAACATATTCACCACAGATTCGCAAGGAAAATGTCAAATACAGAACCGGTTTATATGTAGTAAGCTCTCAAATACATAAAAAGAACAAATGCAAAGGAATTCTTTAAAGAGTGGATGTTCCTGGAAGGATAGGTGTTTTTAATTCTTCTTGGTACATGTACAGATTTTGTACATTTTATCAAAAAGCTTCTATTATGTATACATAACAGTCAATATTTTATTGATTTATACATTTAATGAGATTGTTCATATAACAATATCTATACATATAAGAGATACTTAATATTGTTATATATTTATAATTTTCTGTGGAATAATATTACCACACTGTATCTCCCAGGAAAAACAAAAATTTAAACACTACAATTTATCCTAATGGTTACCATGGAACAGGAAGTCAGCAAACTATGTCCATACCCAGCAACCCCCAGTTTTGTAAATAAAGTTTTACTGAAACACAACCTTGTCCATATGTTTACAAATTGTCTGTAGCTGCTTTTGCACTGCAATGGTAGAGTTGAGTAGTTGTGGCAGAGACCCACAAAGCCTAAAATGTCACCATTTGGCCCTCTACAGAAAATTTCTCAATCACCACTCTAGAATGATACACTGAGAGTGACATTTACTGTTGTTTTAGGTTTCCCTATTTCTCAGTGTTTCTTCAATGACCCTTTATTATATATTCAACCTCCCCATATTTGCTGTCTTACTCTGGATAAATTGCATAACATATCTCTGATTCATTTTCTTTATTTTAAAATAGAAAACATATTAACCTGAAGGAGGTGTTGAGAAGAGTAATGTCAATAATACATATAAAGCTCTTACAAGTGCTTGGAGCAAGGCTAATGCTCGATATATTGAGGCATCACTGCTTATATGGGTTATTATGGCATATTTGAAAATGAAATTATGTAGATAAGTACTCCAAGTCCTTGGTACTCAAAGTTTGATTCATGGACCAGCAGCATCCACTTCACCTAGGAGCTTCTTACAAATGCAGAAAATCAAACCTTAACTAGTCCTACTGAATGACGATCTCATATCACAAGGTTCCCACAGGATTCCTGGGCACTTTACAGTCTGAGAAGTCAGGATCTAAAGGTAGAGAATCACCTGTGAGTAATGCAAAACACCATGCGGTTGAAGCCACATCAGCTACCGGTAGGAAAATGGTGAGGCTAATTAATGTTGCATTCAAAGTTTGGAACACTAGATGTCTACTGAAAATAGTGACTTCAAGGAATAAGCTTGAAAATACTAACTTCAAAATACTGAAAAAAATAAAAGAACAGAGTATAGCATATGTGGTCAGCTCTCAGATATGTGAATCTATATATTCATAAAATCAAGGTAAGTTTAAAAGTTTTAAGAGTGGTAAAGCCTGTGATAGACAGTTTTTATTTCCTTGAACTTTTTCTGATTTTTAAAATCTTTAAAATGATTTCGTATAAATTTATTATAAAAAATAGAGAGGCGGAGCAAGATGGCGGAGGAGTAGGAGACCCAGATTTTGTCTGGTCTCAGAAATTCAGCTGAATAAGGAAAAAACCATTCTGAACACCTACGAACTCAACAGGAGATCGAACAGGAGAGTAGCAACAACTCTCTGAACAGAGAAGCGACCACTTACTGGAAGGTAGGACGTGCGGAGAAGTGAATCCGAGGCGATATTCGGGAGGATAGACGGCGGGGGAGGGGCCTCCGCCGGCCGCTTCTGGCAAGTGCTAGAGCCGCGGAGCACAAAATCGGACCTTTTAAAAGTTGGCTCGGCGGAGGGACGTCGCTGCAGTGGCTAAGCGGGGGGTGGAATCCTCCCGGGACAGTGTGGTCTCAGGACCCTTGGGGTCACAGAGAGACCGGGGGTGCCTGAGTGCGGCAGAGCTCCCAGGTATCAGAGCAGGGAAGACGGCTGCAGAGACGGAGCAGAGTCGCGGACTCTCAGCTCTGGGTTGCCACAAACTGTGATCTGCGGCCCAGTCGGGGCACGGATCCCCCAGCAGGGACCCAACAAGCAGCAGATCCGGGGAGACTCCCCTTCCTTCCCGGGGAGGAGCGGTGCGGGAACACACTGCAGGGATCTGCTGGGTTTGGAGACTCCGAGCGGGGTCGGGTGCCAGAGATAGCAACGCTCGATCACAGGCCGGGTGAGCACGGAGTGCGGCCAGAGACCGGGGACACGGGAGGGACTGCTTTTCTCTGGGGGCGCACTGAGGAGTGGGGCCCCGAGTTCTCGGCTCCTCCGGGGGAGACTGGGAGGCCGCCATTTTCGCCCTGGTCCTCCAAAGCTGTACCGAGAGCTTGCAGGGAACAAAAGCTCCTGAGAGCAAACTGGAGCAGCTTCCTTAGCCCTGACTGACAAGGGCGGGGCAATTCCGCCTCCGGCAAA